>NW_024081660.1:589111-639888 GCF_003009895.1 Hyaena hyaena
ATGAACAGACACTTCTCCAAAGAGGACATCCAGATGGCCAACAGACACATGAAATGATGCTCAGCATCCCTCCTCATCAGGGAAATACAAATCAAAACCACACTGAGATACCACCTCACGCCAGTCAGAGTGGCTAAAATGAGCAAATCAGAGGACTCTAGATGCTGGCGAGGATGTGGAGAAACGGGCACCCTCCTGCACTGTTGATGGGAATGTAAACTGGTACAGCCCCTCTGGAAAACAGTGTTGGAGGTTCCTCAAAATTAACAATAGAACTCCCCTATGACCCAGCAATAGCACTTCTAGGAATTTACCCAAGGGATACAGGAGTGCTGATGCATAGGGGCACATGTACCCCAAAGTTCATAGCAGCATTCCCAACAATAGCCAAAACATGGAAAGAGCCTAAGTGTCCATCGACTGACGAATGGGTCAAGAAGTTGTGGTATATTTATACAATGAAATCCTACATGGCAATGAGAAAGAATGAAATCTGGCCATGTGTAGCAACATGGATGGACCTTGAGGGTGTTATACTGAGCAAAATAAGTCAGGCAGAGAAAGACAGATACCATATGTTTGCACATATAGGTGGATTAGGAGGAACTTAACAGAGTACCATGGGGAAAAGAAGGGGGAAATTGGTTGGGGAGCAGGAGGGAGGCAAACCATGAGGAACTCTTGAATGCTGGGAACAAACTGAGGGCTGATGGGGGTGGGGGAGAGGGGAAGGGGGCTGATGGGCATGGAGAAAGGCACTTGTTGGGATGAGCACTGGGTGTTATATGGAAACCAACTTGACAATAAACTATTTAAGAAAAAAATAAAATAATGAACTAAAAAAAGAATAAAAAATATTCATGACATTTTGCCTAATTCTGCCATCTATGCCTTTTCTCCCATGCTTTCTTTTACCCTATGTCATGCCTCCTTTCCACCCTCACCTCCAGGAGGTGTTTGGGCCACACTCCTTCCCATGGTCTCCTCCCAGTCTGGCCTGCTTGGACCTGTATTAGCTTCTAACTGCTACTGTAACAAATTATCACAAAGTTAGCAGCTGAGATAATGTAAATTTATTATCTTACAGTTTTATAGATCAGGAGTCTAACGTGGGTCTTATTTGGCTAACATCAAGGTGTTGGCAAGGCTGTGTTCTTTTCTGGAGGCTTCAGGCAAGAATCCATTTCTTTGCTCTTTTCAGGTTATGAAACCTTTTACATTCCTGCTCTCAAGACTCCCTCTCTCCATCTTCAAAGCCAGCAACACTGCATCTCTGTGCCTTTCTTCTGTAGTCACATTTTCTTGTGACTGATTCTGACCCCTGGCCTCTCTCTTCCACTGTTAAGGACGCTTGTAATTATGTGGAGCCCACCCAGTAATCCATGTTAATTTTCCCATTTTAGTCAGTTGATTAGCTATTTTAATCCTAACCTACAAACCTGATTCCTCCTTGTCATGTAGCATAACATATCCAGAAGTTCTGGGGATTAAGACATAGGTATCTATGACATAGCAGCCATTATTCTGCCTCCCACTGGGGCAGACAAGGGAGAGACCATAGGCCTCACTGCTGTGCCTCCTTACCTCTAATCATTCCCTCATATTGGCATAACTTTTCCTTAAATTCCTATCTCCTTTCCTCCTACTGTTCATTCAATCTTCAGAGAACATGGAGAGGGGTGATGGGAGGAACCTTTGGATTGTGGTGGTGGTAGTGGTGGTCAAGTGACCAGAACAGGGCGTGCTTTGTGCCGACACTGTGGATGCTGAAGTGGGCATGGGTGTCTGTTGACCAGGAGTTCTCCCTTGACCTCAATGACAACATTTCCAAGGCCTCCAAGGATTTCAGCGACACCTCCCAGGATCAGGTGACAGGGAAGGGGACGGAAATCAAGGGTGCTTCCCTGAAGCTGAACTTGGACATCTGGGTGCATTCAGATCATGAGGTTCAGGTGCAACCCCAAGGATCTTGGAATTTCAGGTGCAGAAGACTTACCAGAATGTGCAGTGGTTCAAGGATGTGGAGGACCTGTCTTTGAGGTAGGTGGCCCTTATGGGGCCGTGGAGGCAGTGTTGGGTGGGGGAAAGGGGCACAAAGAAAAAATGGAGAAACCATCTTTTCCTTTTGGAATAATCAGATTTCAAAAAAAGAGAGGGGGAGGAAGGACATAGGGGAACTAATCACTCCATGGGGGATTTTTTTGATCATTTTCTATAGTCACTTCTCTGTAAGAGAGATGCCACCTTCCTTTTTAAGCATGATTGGAAGGAGAGAGATTACCTGGAACATGCAGGGAGGTGGTACATGAGGGTTTATGGGAAGCCTGGTGTCTGGACAGTAGCTGGTTTCTCTCTGGCTGGCACCTGGCCTGCTGAGTGGTCAGCACAAGTGAGGCAGAGTGTCCAGGAGGGCCTGGTTTGGTGATGGCCTGATGCAAGGCAAGAGAATGTCAACCATTCATTGTCCTGCCTTCCAAGGTAAGTCAAGGATGCTGGCAGGTCCTGAAAATAATGTGTCTGGAATCCCGACTCATTGCCTCTGAGTTCCTCTCACACCAGTGCACTTGTGGTTGGTCCTGGAGGTGCCCTTCTAAAGACCTATGTGCCCCAGGCCTGGACACCTTGTAAGACACCCAACCTTCTGGATCTCCTCAGGAGTGGAAGCACTGAGGTGTACTATCTGGTCCTGCTGGAGTTGCCCTTTAGCCTCCAGCTGGAAAGTGAGTATGAGGTGAAGACAGTCCTGAAGGATGAGCTCCAGAATGTCAGCCACAATGCGGACAGCTGCCAGAGTGACCAGAGTGAGGCAAGGCCAGAGAGAGGAGTTGAGGTCAGAGCCACCAGCTTGGACAGGAGCCTCTGGGCTCAGGTGCCAGCCCTGGGGTAGGTCTACATCCAAATGGGTCAAGGATGAGATTAAGGAGGGGCTAGCCAGAACCTGGGTGCTGGGGAAGACTCCTTTAAAGTTCTGCTCCAAATTTTCAGGATGGCTGAAGACCCGTGCTTATTTGGGAGAGATGAGTGAGGCAAGAGTAGCCTTCCCTTATGGTCCCTCCACATCTCCCCCATAGTGACAGAGCCCTCTTTGCCCCTCCCCAGGCTTCACTGCTCTGCTTCCCTGTCCCTGACCCTTCATTCATTTTTGAAAGTTGTTTGTGTATGCGGGAGTGGGGGCGAGAAGAGAGAGCAAGAGTGAGAGAGAGTGTGTGAGTAAGCAGGGGAGGCGCAGAAAGAGGGAGACTGAGAATCACAAGCAGGCTCGGCACTGTCAGCGCAGAGCCCTGCATGGAGCTCAGTCTCATGAACCGTGAGATCATGACCTGAGCCCAGTTCAAGAGTCTAGGATTAACTGACTGAGCCACCTAGGTGCCCCTGTTCCTGACCCTTTAGCCTCCCTCATTTCCACCTGTACCTGTATCCCCCCAGCCCTGTGTTTTAAGCCTGACTCCATCAAGGTGACCAACAACACCAGGAAGGAGCTGACCCTGGAAGGTAAGGGTGGGCAAAGGCCCGAGTGGCCCCTGGAGGTCATGACAATCCCACCGCGGACATCCCACCCCATTGAAATTCCTGGGGAGGAGGGAGGAACTTTCAGGAGGTAAGTGATGTGGCCCTGGGCAGGGCTGCCCTTCCCGGAGCTTGTTAATAACTTCCCATCTGAGGACCAGCAGGGAAGGTGAGGAGAGGGTGAGGGTGAGGAGGGTCTACTCCACGACATCCTACCCTCGGAAATGTAGTTTCCCCCATCTATTTTCAGAGTCATTATAACCAGGCCCCTGAGTAGAGTGGAAAAGGTCCTTGTGTCTCTGCAACTTCTTTCTTCCCACCCCCACCTTCCCCGCCCCCAACCATCTGTCTCCGCGCTAAAGCCAAAGGCTATGAGGATTTCTACTTCCCCTTGGTGGAGGAGAACTGGCTCCGCTGCGTCACCAAATGCACGTTGGGCGTGGATGGCGCCATCGACCGTCACCAAGGACAGAGCCTAGTGGAGAGGAGTGGTCCTGCTTGCGGGTGAGGCCCTAAGCACACGCAGGAGCCCCGCCCACAGCCCGCCCTCCCGGCCTACCAGCTGGCCGCCCACCCGCAGCCCCGCCCACCTCGGCCCCACCCTCTCCCCCACTGTGGGGCCCCGCCCACCTGCCAGCCCCCGCGGGGTCCAAGTATGCTCCGAACCCGGCCCGGAAGGTGGTGAGGGTCTCTGGCCTGTGATCCCCTGCTCCAGCTGCTTCTCCACGGACATGCACTGGTTCTCGGGCCCGCGCTGCAAGGTGGCTGTCTCCTGGAGGGCACTGGTTGGGGACCTGACGGGGGCCGCGGCTCTGCTGCTGCTGCTGGCGCTGAGTATCTTCGTTGCGCGCTCCAGCAGAGCCGGCCAACGCTGAGGCAGATGAGGGCGTTGGGGATGGGAGTGAGGGCGGCAAAGGGGTCCCAGCTGGGGCGGTCCTGTTCTGACAGCGCGTCGCCCCAACTCAGGTCCTGGGACGACGACAGGAAATGGTTCGAGATCTGGGATGAGGACACTGTGCGGACTTTTTCAAACTTGGGCTTGGAGGACAAGCGAACAGGTAAGTACTGCCTCCCGGGGAAGGGGGCTTCCAGGGGCTTCCCTGGGCACCACTGCGGGCCTGAGGAGACCCCAACTACCTCCCTCGCCCATGGCAGACACATACCTCCTGCTGGGAAGTTTGAGTCACCGCTTCCCTGGGCACCCCCTGAAGGAGACGCAGGTCCTGCACAGGCCATCCCTCCAGGGCAGGCACTGGGCACAGGAGCCCCCCTCCCAGGCCTTGCTTTCCTCACCCTTCCTTCCCTCTCTTTTCCCGCCCCTTTTCTCCTCTCTTTCCTCCTGTTCTCTCTCTCCTCCTGTTCTCTCTCCTCTCCTCTTCTCTCTCTCTCTCTAGTCAAGGATGAAAACTTCCAGGTAGCCTTGGAGGACATGGACATCAATATTCTGTGGCAGGTGCACATCCAGAGACCTGAGGTGGCCTCATCCTTGCTGTGAGCCCTGCACCTCCCTCCTCCTGCCTGCCCCGGACTGTGGGAAGGAACCATCCGTACGGCATCCATTTTGAGAGATGGCCCAGGGACTCATCCAGCTCCGTCTCCTGGTCACCTTGGGCAAAATCCCACCAACGTCCTGACCCTCATCCTTCTCCCAACTTGGATGAAACCAACCTGGAGACCTGGTTCAAACCCAGGCTCCTCCACTATGGGACTTTGGGCAAGTCAGTAACTTCTCTGAACCTGTAAAGTGAGCATAGTGTACTTGGGCTGATACCTTGAACAATTCTTGTGAAAACTAGATGTGCTCTGTCAGGTCTCTGTCCCAATGCACTTTCCTGTGTCCCCACATGCTTCAGGGGTCTCAGACCCCAGTTCCTATTCTCCTGTGCATCTCCCTATGCCTGTTCCCCACCCACAGCTGGAACCACCCTCCCACCTGCACCCTATGTAACTTCTTGCTCCCACCCTTAAATCTCCCCCCTGGAACCCACTTCTTGAATCACTCCGTGCCCCAGTGCCCAGCCCAGAGTCTTCCCCAGTTTTTCCTTTCCCCCATCCTTATAACTTGAGCCCTAAATTCTTACCCCTATCCCAGTGCCCAAGTCCTAAATTCTCCCTCCTCCCCTCACACCTGGATCCCAGCTATGTACAGATGTCCTCTGCCTCTCAGACCCCCCAACTGCTGTTTCCCAGGCCCTGGTCCCCTATTCTGAGGCTCCATTCCTTCTCCCTCCCAAGGGCCCTGGATCCCAGTTTTCCAGGGCCTCAAGAATGAGTAGAAGTGGAGCCCTGAGATGGAGAAGCCCTCTCAGCTTCTTGTCCTCATTCCCCTGTTTCCCCTGTCCCCTCCCCACCCTCCCACTACTCTTTCATCTCCCTGGCCTCACCCCCATCCCTGCAGTAGTGTCAGAGGCCAGAAGTCCCCAGCCTTTGCTGCAGGAACATCTCATCTGCAGACAGGAAGTCTGCCAACCTCCAGTTCTCCTATATGAACCCAATATAGCATTTCTTGTAAAAGAAGTTTCTCTGTGTCTTTCTGCTTCTTATCTCATGGCACCTCCACTTGGAAAACAGGGACTTCCAGAGGATATGTGGGAGGGCCTGGAAACACCAATTTCTCCCAGCAAGCAAAGAAGGAGACTATGGGCTGCCCTCAGGGCAATGAATTTCCTCCTAGAGATCAGGGCCCATTTTCTTTTTCTTTTTATATTGAACTTATAAGCATAATTCTTTTTTTTCTGCTTTTTTATTTTATTTTTTTTTACAAGTAGTTTATTGTCAAGTTGGTTTCCATATAACACCCAGTGCTCATCCCCACAAGTGCCCTCCTCCATGCCCATCTCCCTCCCACCCCACACCCATCAGTCCTCAGTTTATTCTCAGCATTCAAGAGTCTCTCATGGTTTGCCTCTCTCCCTCTCCCTCACTATTCTCCCCTTCTTCTCCCCCACGATCCTCCGTTAAGTTCCTCCTAATCCTCCTATATGTGCAAACATATGGTATTTGTCCTTCTTTGCCTAACTTATTTCGCTCAGCATAACACCCTCAAGGTCCATCCATGTTGCTACACATGTCAGGGCCCATTTTCTTAGGGAGTAGGTGGTGGCAGTGGGGGGTCCTCAAATCAGCAGCAGGTATGGGCCTGTTGGGTTCTCTGTGCCCTTCGTCCCTTGACATAGGAAGGTCAGGGCTGGGTCAGGAGGGTGGGAGGCCAAGGCTAGGTCAGCTGCCATTTGCACTGGTGGGTAAATCTGTGTCTCCCCAAAGACCTTGAGCCTCCCCAAGTCTGGGTGGCAGGCACACTCATGCAAGGGCCTGCCATGCTTTGTCTTGGGCCCTCCCATTCCTACTACTGTGGGTAGCTGGACTGGAGCTGAGGGTACTTGGAGCTGAGGGTACTTGGAGCTGACAGAATGAGGTTCTTTGGGTGGGGGTTTGGGAAAAGCCCCTGCGATCTTTGCCTTAGACAGGAGGACTGGCCATGGCTGGGGATGGAGACCAGGACCATAAAGCCTCAGGTGTGAATGGGAGCCCCAATTAAGAGAAGGGCTGGTGGTCCCAGGCCCAAGGGGGGAAGGCACTGGAAATTTGGAAGGGGCCAGCTTGAAGTGGATGATGAGGAAGGAAGGCTGGAAGAAAGAGGGGCTTCTCAGGGGTGGGGGTTCAGTGTCTTTCACTCAGCCTGGCCTATGGCTGGCCGGTCCTTCCAGGACCGTCACTCGTCCCTCCATAGTTACCCTCTCTCTGGCTTTTCTTGGCCCCCGCCCCTGGGTAATCGTCATACACTCTTCGCATGCCTCTGGCCTCTGGTCCCTCCCTCTCGCCCTGCCCCACCCATAACTCTGGCTTCCGCTGCAGAGACCCTGCCTGTGGACGGTCAGCTTTCCTGGAGTTAGAGGGGAGGGTTGACAGGCTGCCCTTTGGCCAACTCCCTGTGGTCACCACACACCATCCACCCAGCCCCATCACCGCACCCCTACTCTGGACCAGGAGCTGACCTTCCCCAAGGCAAAGGTCTCCGGGGTCCTTTATATAGCTGGTCCCTCCCTGGCAGCTCTCATTTCTTGGTCCCTCCTGATGAGGGAAGACCCTGCATCCAAGGCCCTATCGGGAGATGCTGGTGATCTGGATCCTGACACTGGGTCTCTGGCTCTGGACACCTGCCACAGTGACACGGGGTGAGTGAGACCTGGGCTGGCATTCCCTGGGGGGCCAATGCATGCTGACCTCAGGCAGGGCTCAGGTGGCCAGCTTCCTCCTTTTCCCTCTCCCTTTACAGAGGACGGGGATGCCTAAGAGATGGACACCTGGGCTGTGATCTCATCCTACCTTTGGGGGTTCTAAAGGGGTCACCCTGGAAATGTGCGGGTCCAGAGTAAGGGGCATGGCCTGTGTTGTTCAGTTGATGACCTATGCCAAGCCCCTTGCCCAGGGGCTGAGAAGAATGCCTCCCCTCTCCAGCCTTCCCCCTGGGGGAACAGGGACTTTTTCTTCCCCTAGATGGTGGCCTCTGCCTGCCTTTATCCTGCGGGCTGCATCTGCCCAGCAGGCCGAGTCTTTCCAAAGAGGCATTGTATGGGCTGCCAGCCCTGGGGGAGGGAAGGATGCAGCATTTAGCAGCTTCTTCCTTATGTGGGAGGAGCTCAGGGGAGCCTGGGAAAGCTCCTCTGGCTAGAAATGGCTGGAGGGCTGAGGGGGGAGATACAGGCTCTGGGGTCCTTGTTGAGCCTGTCATGGACATTTCTCTGGGAAGTTACTGATTTCAAACTGATTTCATGTGAGGTCCCTTACCAGAGCAGACTTTCTGATGCCCCACCCCAGAGACCAAGAAGAACTGGAGGGAAGGGGTGGGCAGGATAGATGCTGGGGTGAGGGGTGCTAGGGGAGTGATCCCCAAGCCCCATGTAGAAGAGGGGGCTTTTGAGTTGAAGGCCCTATAGGGTTGTGGGGAGGGGTGATGAGTGGGCAGGGAAAGATGGGAAAGAGAGGCTTTGATGCCCTGCAGGGCAGCAGTGAGGTAACCCACACAGGGAGTTCCGAGACCCCTCTCACCAACTCGGGCCCTTAGGAGCCACATCAGCCCATTACCGTGCCCTCATGTACCTGCTTCTCCCCTGCCCGAACATGTTCAGGCCCCAGAAGCGCAGCCTGAGAGTTGCTAATGGGAAAGAATGAGAAGCTGGGGGTGTGAACTTTGTGGATTTCAGGGCACTGAGAAAGTACATTAATTATAGCTACATTAGCTTTTTTTTAAAAATGCACATTTATTTTTGAGAGACAGAAACAGACACAGTGTGAGCAGAGAAGGGACAGAGAGGGAGATACAGGATTTGAAGCAGGCTCCAGGCTCTGAGCTGTCAGCACAGAGCCCAGGGCAGGGGTTGAACCCATGAACTGCAAGATCATGACCTAAGCGGAAGGCAGACGCTTAACTGACTGAGCCACCCAGGTACCCCTATATTAGCTTTTAACACACACACACACACAAGTGAGCAGAGCACAGAGAGGGAGAGAGAGAATCCCAAGCAGTGTGTTGACAGTGCGGAGGCTGATGCCAGCTTCAAACCCACGAACTGTGAGATCATGGCCTGAGCTGAAATCAAGAGTCAGATGCTTCACCAACTGAGCCACCCAGGCACCCCATAGATATATTAGCTTTAAGGTAAAGTCCAGAGAATAGGAAGCTGTGAGTGGGGTCACCCTTAGAAGGGGTCCTCCCTGTCGCTGCTCCCCAGGCAGACCCCAATTCTCTCTGGTCAGGCTGTTGGAGGAGAAAGGTTGCAGTGGTGATGATGACAATGGAAGGGTCCAACAACCAGCAGGTATGATGCCTCTGTGCACCTTACGATGAGTTAATCAGTACAGGCAGTGACCCCTTTTCCTAAGGTGCTTGATATTGTGTGAAAAAGATAACACTGACTCAAGTGAGTTCATTAGCATGCAAAAGTCAGAAAGCATCTATCTCTGATTAAGTGCAGAGAGCTGTCAGGAGTGGAAAGGTCAGGCAAATAGAGCCATTCCAGAAGACTCCAGAAGGTCTGATAATACCCAGAGCCCCCTCCCCCCCATCCCCACCCCTTGCCTCCCATGCACAGAGGGCTCTACTATTTGCAAAGTCATTTCACAGCGGGTAGTTCATATCATATATCTCTCACAAGGAGGATTGTGAAAAGAAATGAAGACAGACAGGTGCCTGAGGCTCAGAGAGGGTGAGTGACATACCTGGGGCCACACAGCAAATGATGCCACCCATATGACAGAAGGTTTGTACTGCCCTGTCCCTGAACTGGAGGACCTCAGCCCTCTGCAACCCTCACCCCCACCCTATCCCTCGCTTGCATTCTAGGAGGGGTTCAGATGTCAGGTCAAAGACTCTGGCTGGCACCTATAGTTTTCTTTCTTATTTTTTTCTTTTATTTATTTTGGGGAGAGCACAAACCAGGGAGGGGCAGAGAGAGGGGGACAGAGGATTGGTAGTAGGCTCTGCACTGACAGGCTGACAGTAGTGAGGCCGATGTGGGGTTTGAACTCATGAACCACAAGATCATGACCTGAGCTGAAGTCAGACACTCAACCAGCTGAGCCACTAAGGTGCCCCTATAGTTTTCTTTCTAATCTGCACCCTCCTCTGGGTACTCCAGTTCACTGTGAGGACTGATGAAGTTTTGGGCAAGCAAACAGTAGGGAGAAGGAATGCCAACCTGAGAAGGTAGGAGAAACATGGGGGCAGGACTATGCAGGGGACATGTGGGTAGGAATGCCCCAAAGGTGAAGGGGCATGTGCTGGTGTGCATGGTGGGGAAAGTGAAGGAGCACACCTGGATGACCAAGGCATTAAAGCCTGATAGAGCCTTTTAGACATCATAAGACCTCTGTGGACTGAGCAGGGATGGATTGTCCTGCAAGGGAAGACCCTTGTCTTGTCCCGAAAGCCATACTGTCATGGCTCCAGCTGGAAGCCCCACTTTGCCTGATGATGGGCTGTAGGGGCCCCAAGATAGACTGTCCAAGAGCCTGTGTGAGTGAGAGGGCAGGATCCTCTTTTTGGTGTTTGACAGTGGCCTTTCTGGCAGTCCTGTTGCATTTGAGGTGACCATGGAGTCTCTGGGTGTAGCTGTCCTACAGGCCCAAGGCTCAGGGGAGGATGCGAATAGGGCACAGTCTAGAATTCGCCATTCTCCATGAGCTACCGGGGCCACAAGGACCAGACAATGCTGTGGATCGACATGAGGATTGGAAGCCTGTGTCCTGTTTTGTGCACATGAAGTTCTAAAGTGTTCATGGGAAGAGCGGGGGAGGGGAGCTCCTCAGCCTGGTGGGGGGACAGGTCAGAGGTGTCTGTCCTGAAAGGGCTGGGGCTGGGGCCTGAGGGGTCAGAGTTCTGTGGTTTAGAAAGATGAAGGCGGAAGTAGAAACGCCCAAGCACAAAATCGAGAAGAGTGTGGGGAAGCTGACAACAGATTTGTTCACAATAGACAAAGGGACAACCTTTGAAACTTGCGTAGTGTAAATTTAGAGCAATTAAAAGGAAATGCTGTTTTACCTGGAAGGTAATAAACTTACTCACTGAGCAAACACAGGAGGCATGGCACTGCCTGGGCAGCTGTGGGGTGCTCTGGACGAGGCAGGATGAATAAGCCAGTTTACAGTCATGTTTATTAGATGGCACTATGGAAACAGTACAGAAAGGTCTGCCACCCAAGCCCAGTGGTGCTGGAGCTCAGAGAGGGGCCACCACAGCCAAGGAATGGCTAATGGGGTCTCAGAGGCAGCTTCTGCCCCAAGGGCAGAATTTCGGAGGCCACATGAAGAGGTGGCATTGAAGTTGGTGGCTATTGAGCAGTAGGACCAGAAGGAAGCATTAACATTCAAAGGCCTTAGATAAATTCAGAATTGACAAAGGCATACCTAACTATGGAGATAATTGGAGTACGGATACAAAGATTTCTTGGGGTACAGCCCATTGGGAGGCCACACTGAGCCTGGAGTCTGTGCCTTATATGAATAGCCAAAGCTGCTGATATTCACTGACGGTCTGCTATGTGCTAGACACTGTTTTAGATGCATGCCAAAATTTCTTGAATTCTTCTGACATCATCAGGACGAAGGTGCTGGTACCGATTTCTGTTTTATCCATGAGGAACTGGGGCACAGAGATGTTCAATAACTCATTCAAGATTTCCTATCCGTCATGTGGAGGAGTCAGCATTGGAACCCAAGCCATCCGGCTCCACAGCCCACATTCCTTACCACTTGCTCTAACTGGGGACGCCCATGCATGCTAGTTTCCTAGATATACTGTAAGATCACTGTAAACTGGGTGGCTTCAAACAGCAGAGATTTATTCTCTCATTGTTCTGGAAGCCAGAAGTCCAAAATAGGGTAGCTTCAGGGCCTGGTCCCTCCAAAGGCTCCAGGGAAGGATCCTGTCTTGCCTCCTCCAGCTTCGGGTAGCTCCCAGTGTTCCTTGGCTGTGGTGGCACAACTCTCATCTCTGCCTCTGTCTTCAAGTGAACTTCTTTCCTGTGTGTGTACAATCTTCTCCCTTCTCTTCTAAGGATATGGGTATTTGGATTTAGAGTCAGGCTTAAATCCAGGGTGATTCAATCCTGAGATCCTTAACTTGATCACATCTTCAAAGACTTTCTTTCCTTTCCAAATTAGGTCACATTCCCAGGGGGGCTCTGGGGTCAGGACTGCCACATATCTTTTGGGGCAGTGGGGGCACAATTCATTCTGTTACACCATGCTTCCACATCAACCAGAGCAACTGCTGGTCTTCAGGGAGGCCGTGGGCAGAAGGCAGGGTAGCACCTCCTGCTGGTGCTAGAAAGTCAGGTGTGTGCAGCTGAGAGGGGAGAGAGCTAGGGCGGCTCGGCCTGGCCTTAGCTCTACTGCCACTCTGCCAGATGGGAATGGCCTTAGAGAAAAGGAGACAGGCACAAGCCACTGAGCTCATGTATGGCAGGGCTGAATGTGCTCCCAGACTGGGTGACTGAACACATCCCAATGGCCTCCACACTACTTCTCTTCTAGAATATTCTAGAGGGAGCAGTGTAGTCAGGGCAGGCATCATTCATCTCCATTTTCAAAGGGGAAATGGAAGTTCAGAGAGGGTAACTGTGTGAAGTCCTGCAACTGTGTAGTGGCTGATCCTGAAGGTACTCCTGGGCCCCACTCACACCCTAGCCTTTGGGGCTGCTCCTGTGGACCCAGTGGCTGAGTCCACCGCAGGCACAGATGTATTTTGGTGGCAGGAGGAAACAGTCTCACATCTCGGTGGTGATCTTCAGACTTGCTTTCTAAGGCTCTTCCCCAGCAAGGCCACCAAATAAAAGACTTAGCCAGCCACCTGGCTGCTTTATTCCAATGCTTATCTTTTTAAGAAAATCTGAATACATGTAATGCGAAGAAGCAATAAAAACTATCAGCGGGAGGAAAGTAACAAATTTTGCTTGTTTGAAAGGAGAGCTAGTGTCTTTGATGGTGAGTGTGGCTGTAACACAGGGAAATACAGTTGACCCTTGAACAACACAGGGGTTAGGGGCACTGACCACTGTGTAGTCAGAAATCCACATATTACTCTTTTTTTTTTTAATTTTTTTAATCTTTTATTTATTTCTGAGAGAGAGAGAGAGAGAGAGAGAGAGAGACAGTGTGAGCAAGGGAGCGTCAGAGAGAGAGGGAGACACAGAATGTGAAGCAGGCTCCAGGCTCTGAGCTAGCTGTCAGCACAGAGCCCGATGCGGGGCTCGAACCCACGAACCATGAGATCATGACCTGAGCCGAAGTCGGACGCTTATCCGACTGAGCCACTCAGGCGCCCCACTCTTTTTTTAAAAAAAATTATGTCTTTATTTTATTTTGAGAGACAGAGACAGAGAGCGAGTGGGGGAGAGGCAGAGAAAGGGATACACAAAATCTGAAGCAGGCTCCAGGCTTTGAGCTGTCAGCACAGAGCCCGATGTGGGGCTCAAACCCACAAACCATGAGATCATGACCTGAGCCAAAGTCAGACACTTTAACCGACTGAGCCACCCAGGTGCCCCCACATATTACTCTTGATTCCCTCAAAATGTAACTACTCATAGCCCTACTATTGACCAGAAGCCTTATCAATAACATAAACAGTCAATTGACACATATTTGGGGTGTTATGTGTATTATATACTGCATTTCTATGATAAAGTGAACTACGAAAAATAAAGTGTTATATTAAGAGAATCGTAAGAGAAAATACACTTACAGTGCTGTCCTGTAAAAGATCCGTGCACAAATGGACCCATGCAGTTCAAAGTCGTGCTATTGAAGGGTCAGCTATAGATCATTTTTGTTAAGCATTTTGATGACTAGAGTGTGGGGAATCCCAGTTTGGGAATCATTAACCATGAGTGATTTTCCTGCATTTTCTAAGGTGTTGGATACATCTAACCTTTTATTTTTATGGTAGGTATGTTTTAAATATATTTTTTAAATTTATTCTTTTTTCTTTCGAGAGAGAGAGACAGAGAGCGTGAAGAGGGGAGGGTCAGAGAGAGAGGGAGACACAGAATCTGAAGCAGGCTCCAGGCTCTGAGCTGTCAGCACAGAGCCTGACGTGGGGCTCGAACCCACAAACCGTGAGATCATGACCTGAGCCAAAGTTGGACACTTAACCAACTGAGCCATCCAGGCGCCCCCCTGCTTTTTTTAATGTTTTTTTTTTTTTTTTTTATGGCAGGGATGTTTTAAACATGATAACATGAATGTATATTTGTTGTATAACATTGAGAAAATACAGGCAAATGAAAGGAAAAAAATTTTGCTTAATTTTACCACTCTGAGAAACAGTGTGAGCATTTTTGTCTATTTCTGAATATGTGTTTAGATTTATTCTATTGGCAGTATGTGTTTTAATGGCTATTAATATTCTATTCATTTTATATAGATTTTAAAATGTTTATTTTTTCTTTTAATTTTTAAATGTTTTTTTTTAAATTTATTTCTGAGAGAGAGAGAGAGAGAGAGAGAGACAGCATGAGCAGGGGAGGGGCAGAGAGAGAGGGAGACACAGCATCTGAATCAAGCTTCAGGCTCTGAGCTGTCAGCACAGAGCCTGACATGGGGCTTGAACTCACAAACTATGAGATCATGACCTGAGCTGAAGTCAGATGCTTAACTGATGGAACCAGCCAGGTGCCCCTTAATATTTCATTCTATGGAAGATTACAGTCCTCCAACCAGTCTCTTATTCCTCTATTCTTGGACACTTTTAGCCTATTTTGCATCATAATAAATAATGGTGTAATAAACATTCTTATAAGAAAATTTTAAAAATCTGCATCAAGTTACTTTATTTTTTTATTTTTTAAGGAAGTTATCCTCTCTCTCTTTGTTAAGTTTGTTTATTTATTTATTTATTTATTTATTTATTTATTTATTTTGTGTTTCTCTCTATAAAGTGCTTGATTTTTATTTATTTTTTTATTTTTTTATTTTTTACAAATAGTTTATTGTCAAATTAGTTTCTACATAACACTCAGTGCTCATCCCCAAAGTGCCCTCCTCCATGCCCATCTCCCCCTCCCCCCCACATCCATCAGTCCTCAGTTTTTGTCAGCATTCAAGAGTCTCTCATGGTCTGCCTCTCTCCCTTTCCCCCACCATTTCCGCCCTTCTTCTCCCCCTTGTTCCTCCGTCAAGTTCCTCCTAATCCTCCTATACGTGCAAACATATGGTATTTGTCCTTCTCTGCCTGACTTATTTCGCTCAGCATAACACCCTCAAGGTCCATCCATGTTGCTACACATGGCCAGATTTCATTGTTTCTCATTGCCATGTAGTATTCCATGGTATAGATAAACCACATCTTCTTGATCCATTCATCTGTTGATGGATGTTTATTTATTTTGAGAGAGAGAGAAAGTGTGGGTGTGGAGGGGCAGAGGGAGGGAGAGGGAGGGAGAGAGAAAGAGAGAGAGGGCGGGAGGGAGGAAGGGAGGGAGAATCCCAAACAGGCTCTGCACTGTCAGCGCAGAGTCCGATGTGGGGATAGGGGGCTCAAACTCATGAACTGTGAGATCACAACCTGAGCCAAAGTCAGATGCTTAACCTACTGAGCCACCCAGGCATCCTAGGTTACTTTATTTTAGAATCAACGTCTAGAAATGAAATCATTAAGAATGGTACTAATCTGCCGATGGTCCCTGGTGCCTATTTTCAAATTATTCTTTGGCGGAACCTGGCTGGCTCAGTCAGTTGAGTGTCCAACTATTGATTTCAGCTCAGGTTATGATCCCACAGTCGTGGGATTAAGCCCCTGTCGGGCTCCACGTTGAGCATGGAGGCTGCTTGGGATCCTCTCTCTCTCTCTGTTTCTTTGTCTGTCTGTCTCTCTCTTTTTCCTTCTGCCCCTCCCCGCTCTCTAAAATAAAAAAAAAAACTCCTTTGGAAATATAGTATCAAGTGAAGTCCATGGACACCCAACACCTGCTATCATTATCATTTAATATCACAATTAAATGGGGGTGCAATTTGAAGGGTAAAAATAAATAACATCTTGCTTTGTCTTGAATTTCTTTGGTGATGGTGAAATTTATTTAATTTTTTCTTCTTGTAGGCTGTTTGACCATTTGAAATTCTTTCCTTGGAGAATGGCTGTGTTTTTCTTTTGTTCAGCTTCCTAGGGTAGCATCCCTGACCCTGGAGTTTGCCTTTGGGAAGGACAACTTCACCTGCTGTGCTGCATCCTTCGGGGCACCATTGCCACCAGAATCCTGGGCTGGGAGGGATCTGATGCTCTTCACCCAGGGCACTGTTTCCTTGTCCCTCCCAGGAGTGAGTGAAAGTCTTGAGCACCAAGGGGGTTGTCTGCCAGGAGGTGGGAGGTGCAGCAGAGCCTATGCCTTGGGGGATCCCTTTTAGACAGTGAACAGGAAGAAGAGGGGCAAGGAGAAGGATAATTAGGGTGTGGTGATGTCTTAGAACCTGAAGGATATCAGAGATTCCAGAAGGTGGGAGAGCAGCTAGGTGAGATCGACAGGGATTTGGGCACTCAGAACTCATCAGTTTGCCCTGAGAGGCAGCTATAGTAGGGATGTGGATGTTTTAAGGACAGATTGAATGGCAACTAAATGGAGTAAATGGTTTGAATCCAGGAAAAAAGATGAAAGATAGCAGGATGTCTGAAGTCCATTTCAATGAGTGTCCTGGTCTTTGTTGGGGGTCCCTGGTGGCCCTCCATGTCCCTGCCGTGGCCTCACCAATCTTTGTGCCTCTGCCCTCATTGCCCCCCTCACTCCATGGCTCTCTTCTTCTAAGATACAGTTGGGACCCTAGCCTTTTTGCTGGGCATTCTTCACTCACTGCTGCTCAGTCAAGTCCAGAGCTAGCCTCACCCCTGCTTCACTAGCCTTCCCTCTGCCCTACCTCTCTCTCTTGGATGCTATACTACTAGCTGGGTGAACTTGGGAGAGAATTTAACCTTTGGAACTCTAGTTAATGTGTGAGACAGAAATAGTAATGCCTACCTCACAGGATAACATTATATAACATTAAAACATTAGGTAAAAGAGTCCAGTGAACTTTTCAGTAATCATTCACTCATTTACTTCAGAAGCGCTCATTGAACACCCACTGTGGGCCAGGCTGAACAGGACAGTATTCTCTGTGGCTGAGGAGACTCTGCTCTGGGTGGGGGTGAGGGTCAGCAGATTGTGTAGGCAGTTCCCTACACAACCACTGAGTTCCAATTGTGATAAGGCTAGTATGAGACTCTGATAGGTGACCAATAAATGCCAGCCCTCCCCACCCCTATTCATTCTTTGTGATTCAGTTAGAGACACGACCATAAAATGCCTTTATGTGTCTTGTTTGACTTGTCATAATAAACAACAGTCTACTTTTATAACTTAAAAAGTCCAGTAAAATTTATGCCTAAATCCACAAAAACTCCTTTAAAGAAGGGGAAAATAGCAGCCCAGATATTGCTTTCTTTTTGAAGTCTTTCTTTTTTTTTTTTCCAAGACATAAAGAACTTTATTTCACTACCAGTGTTCTGCTTTTCCAATTTAAAGTTTGCCAAATGTTTTTTTTTACTTTTATTTATTTATTTATTTATTTATTTTGTTTTACAAATAGTTTATTGTCAAATTAGTTTCCACATAACATTCAGTGCTAATCCCCAAAGTGCCCTCCTCCATGCCCCTCCCCCCCTCCCCCCCACATACATCAGTCCTCAGTTTTTGTCAGAGAAGGACAAATATATGAAGTCTTTCTTGATAGGAAAGACAAAGGGGCTGCTCCCTCCCTCCTCACACCACCTGCCATAGTTGCTCTCACCTCCCTTACATATGGACCTCTACTACCCCCACATCACCCTAGGGGGCCAGGAGCCCCAGCAAAGGCTGGGAAGAGGCTGATTGGCTGGCTACCCCCAGTGCCCAGCATGGTTCTGGTGGTCACAAGGAACTGCTCTTTGGGTGAGAGCCTGGACAAGGGAGGGGCAGAGCTGAGAAGTGGCTTTCCCATGGGCACAAAAGGCAGAGAGGCTGTGGACTGCTGTAGCCTCTAGGTCAGATGCAAAGGGGGCTTCAGAGATGTGAGGGGAGGAGGTGCCTTCAGAGGCCAGGAGGACAGAATGGTCAAGGCTCAAGAGAAGGATGAGAGGAAAGAGAAGGTGGCTCTGAGGTCCTATAGCCATTCCTGGGTTTACTCTGAGCCTTGTCACCCTCTGCTTTTTGTTGACCAGAGACCCTGAGTCCTGCCTCTCTCTGATCCTCCTTCTACCTATGACTCAAGGATGCCCTCACCTTGGCAGCCTCCCTAGCTCAGGCTGTCTGCTCCCATCATGCTGAATTAGGCAAAGCCTAACTTGCAGGCAATCTTTCAATCTTTTCAATCTTTCTCATTAATGTCGAATTCCAAAAGTCTTAGCCATTATTACACCTTTGACCTGAAATCATCCACCAGGGATTTGATAGTGCTGTTCCCAAAATGATGGTCTGCAAAACCAAGGATATGAATGACCCGTAGTGACTAATTATCCACTCCCCTTACCCTTCTTTCCAGTCCTTGTCCAGCTCTTGACCTCTCCCTGTAAAAGGGAGTGAAAATGAGGTATTTGGAATGGCAGAGGGTGGCTCTTTCCTGAAAGTCTCCATGGTCTTTTCTGCCAGTGGCAAAGGTCTATCCCTATGAGAGATGAGAAAGACACAGTTCCAAGGCATCTTTGGGGAGGGAGGAGGAACTGACAGGAGGGACAAGAGGCCGGTTGTTCTGCCTTTTTGAGGAAGTCTCCTTATACCATCCTGTAGAATTCCTAACATTCCCTGATTTATGGCACTATTGCCACAAAGATTCCTTCCATACTTGATCTTATTCATTTCATAGGCAGGACAAAGAGGAGCCAGGATTATAGTCCCATTTTAAATAGGAGAATAGAGTCCTACATGTGTAATCACGTGGTCTAAGTGGTGAAGAGATGTCAGAATAAGACCTCTAGTCCAAGGGTGCATTCCTAGCACTCTTACGATTAGACAACTGTAGTTTGTTGCATGGGCTGAAGGTCCAGGGAGGAGGATTACCTCACCTGGGTCACAGGGTGGACAGATAAAAGTGGCAGAGTGGCTAGATCTTGAGTAGGTGTGTCTGGAGAGAAAGGACAGACAGGAGGTGAATTCTTCATGGTAATGTGCGTTAGCTCTCCTATTCCTCCTGGGTCTGTGAGAACTGTTAGGATAGAGTGTGTGTGTGGGGGTCTCACATGTAAGAGGTGGGGAAGAGAGACTTGTCAGACTAAGTATCAGCCAGGTAACTAAAGGCGACTATGTGGTTTGCATATCATAGAATGAGAGGAGCAAAAAGAATGTGCATGGGGCATTTGTGTGAATACAGTTGTCCTTTCAAATTGATGTCAGAGTGCCCAACTAAATAAATGTGTACCATAGTGCTTAGGGGAGACAGATTGCTGCTAAACTCAATAACATATTCACAACAAACAGCATCGTCTCTGATTTCTTTCAAGCCACAGAGTCATATGGAACCACCTCTGTCAACTATGCAGCCACATCATATTCCAGTGACATTTCTACCCCTTCAGACACATCCACTTCTGTGGAATCCACTGTCACCACAACTGCTTCAGAGCCATCAGATTCTACAGTCTCATCTAATACTACAAGCTCTTCTAATTCCTTTAGCCACAGTGGATTTTCTACCACAACTGTGAACATTAGTAGCAGCATGAAATTTTTTGCTAATCTGACTTCTGTATTTGTATATGGTAGTGAAGTATCCAAATCAACCTCTGTCTATACAGGCACATCTAATTGGTCCAAGCCTACCAGTACCTCAGACAGCACAGTTACCAAGGAAGATGGAAGTTCTGCTTCCACTTCGTGGCCTGCCGAATCCTTTACCACTTCTGGTGGTGCTCCACACACAGGCAGTTCTTTGCCTCCCGGATCCCCTTCCTACACCACCACCTCGGAGATGTCCGCCCCAACAGGTTTGACTCACTCTTCCTACAACACGGAGAAGACAAGTGCTGCTTCCCAGTCAAGCCCAGGTGATGTATTTGCCACCAGCATGCTCTCTGAACACTCATCTATGACTCTCACAGGGAGGCCAACTGTCCACAGCATTTCTGATTCATCAGAGTCAAGAGTTTCTTCCTATAGCTCCCAAATCACAGGCACTGGCAGTTCTGCAGCCACATTAAAGCCTGGAGAATTCTATACCAGCCCCGTTAGCTCAGGACTTACTGTGACTACAGTCACCCAGCAATCTACAGAGAACAGTGACATGTCTGATTCTCCTCAACCTCCGGACTCATCGGCAACTGCTTATACTAAGGATGATGAAAGTCATGTGTCCACATCAGGTCCCACTGAATCTTTAACCACAGGGTCTTCCTATAGTACAAGTTCTTCAACTCCCTCAGGCCACGATGGATTTTCCACCACTCCCCTGACCACCGGACACAGCACTACAACTTTTAATGGATTGCCCTCTGTCTTTACAACTATGCCTGATTTGTCTGAAACAGCCATTCCTTCTGAAACCTCCTATACCAGGGATGATGGAAGTGCAATGCTCCCTTCCAATCCTGGCCAGCTGTCTAGCACCCTCTCTGCCTCAGCACACACAACCACAGGCCTCATGAAGGGATCCAGCATGGTTACAGGCACCACTCGTTCATCAGAACTTACAGTTATCTCAGACAGCACCGTTACCAAAGACGATGGGCTTTCTGCTTCCACATCAAGGACCGCTGAATCCTTTCCTACAAATGCTGATCAGCGACAAACAACCACATCCTTTGCTGGGGGGTCCACTTTCTATACCTCCCACCCAGAGCTGTCCACACCAACATTTTCAACCACTCACATCTCCTACAGCACAGATAACACAAGTCCTGCCTCCCCATCCAGTCCCAGTGAGCTCTCTGCCTCCACTGTGGTCACTGAAGGAACAGACCCAACTCTCACAGGTCAGACAACCGTCCGCATCTCTGTGTCAGATTCATCTGAGCCCACAGTATCACCCGAGGTTTCTCATGCCACAGGCACTGGGAGTTCTGTAGCTCCATGGAGTCCTGGGGAGGCACCCATCAGCCCAGCTGTCTCAGGACCAACTGCCACTGGTGTCACCCAGATATCCACAGACCACAGAACCATCTCTGATTCCTCAAAACCCACAGACTCTTCTCTAACCTTTGTTACCAGAGAAGATGGAAGTCCTGCACCCACCTCAGGTCCCAGTGATGCCTTTTCTACTTCTGGTAGTTTTGGCCCAACCACCGGGTCCTTTCCAGTGTCATTCACATTCTCCACGACATTCACTGATTCATCAAATCCTACATTTTCGCCAGACACCTCCCACACTAACGACAAGGCAAGTCCTTCATCCCCTCTGGGTACAGGTCAATCACCCACCAGCACTAGGGTCTCTGGACAAACAGCCATGACATTCACTAAAGAGACAGCTGTTTACACACACACTTCAGATTTTTCGACACCTTCAGCCTCTTCTGAAATATCCTACACCAGGGATGATGGGGGGACCATATCCCCCTCAAATCCTGACCAGCTATCTTCCACATCTGGGATTTCAGGACAGACAACCACAGGCCTGACCGAGGGATCCTCTGTCTATACAGACACACCTAATTGTTCCAAGCCTACCAGTACCTCAGACAGCACAGTTACCAAGGAAGATGGAAGTTCTTCTTCCACTTCATGGCCTGCTGAATCATTTACCACTTCTCCTGGTGATACACACACAGGCACAACTTTCCCTCCAGGATCCCCTTCCAACACCACCACCTCAAAGGTGTCTGCACCAAAAGTTTCAACTCACCTTCCCTACAGCACAGATGAAGTAAATGTTGCTTCCCAGTCAAGCTCTAGTGATGAATTTACTACCACTGTGCTCTCTGAACAATCAACCAGGACTCTCACGTGGAAACCAACTGTCCACAGCATTTCTGATTCATCTGAGTCAACAGTTTCTTCCTACAGCTCCCAAATCACAGGCACTCGCAGTTCTTCAGCACCCTCGAGGCCTGGAGAATTCTTTTCCAGCCCAGTTGGCTCAGGACTAACTGCAGCTACAGTCACCCAGCAATCCACAGAGCATAGCGCCATGTCTGATTCTCATCTACCTCCGGACTCATCAGCAACCACATATACCAAGGATAATGAAAGTCATGTGTCCACATCAGGTCCCACTGAATCTTTAACCACTTCTTCTGGTTCCAGACCATCAGCCTCACCCACTGCTACGGAGTCTACTTTCTCAACAAGCATCTCGGAATCATCAGAATACATGGCGTCTTCCTATAGTATAGGTTCTTCAACTCCCTCAGGCCATAATGGATATTCCACCACTTCTGTGATCACTGGACACAGCACTACACCTTTTACTAGTTTGCCATCTGACTTTACAACTATGCCTGATTTGTCCAAAATGACCTTTCCTTCTGAAATCTCCTATACCAGGGATGATGGAAGTGCAATGTCTTCTTCCAACCCTTCCCAGCTATCTAGCACACTTTCTGTCTCAGCACAGACAATCACAGTTCTCATGGAGGGACCCAGCATGTATACAAGTACTCCTCATTCATCAAAACCTACAGTTATCTCAGACAGCACTGTTAACAAGGAGGATGGGCTTTCTGCTTCCACATCAAGAACTGCTGAATCCTTTACTACAAATGCTGATCATGGACAAACAGCAACATCCTTTGTTGTGGGGTCTGTTTTCTCTTCCTCTCCCTCAGTGCTATCCACAACAACATCTTCTACCCCCCCTTCCTATCTCACAGATTCCACAAATTCATTAACATCCATCTTTACCAAGGATGATGGAAGTACTGGATCAACATTGAGCTCTAGTGAATCATTTACCAGTTCTCACAGTGATGTACAAATGACGGTGTCTTTTACTATGGAATCCGCAGTCTCCACAACTATCTCCAATATGTCAAATCCTACAGTTTCCCTCAGTACCTTCTTGACTACTGACAAGGGAAGTTCTTCATCATCTTTTGGCCCTAGTGTATCCTCTACATCCAGTCAGTTATCTGGACAAACAGCCACAACAGTCTCCTTTACAGAAGAGAGAACTCTCTACACATACATTTCTGAAATGTCTACACCAACCATTTCCTCTGAGACCACCTCTGTCCGCGATGAAGGAAGTTCTACATCCTTTTCAAGTTCTAACATATCGTCTACCACCCCTTCTGTCTCAGCACAAATAACCACAGGCATCACAGTGGAATCCACTCTCTATACAGGAACCCCTGCTTTATCCAAATCTACAGATACCTTGGAGACTATTGTTACCAGAGATGATGGTATTTCGTCTTCTTCATTAAATCTCATTGAATCCTCTACCACTTCTAGTGGTGATGCACACTCAAGCACATCTTTTCCTCAAGAATACACCTTCTATACAATCACCTCAGAGCTGCCCACACCACTATTTTCTACCCATCATTCTTACAGCACAGACAATGCAAGTCCTGCTTCTCCATCAATCCCCAGTGAACTCTCCATTCCCACTATGATCTCTAAACAAACTACTACAACTCTCACAGAGGAGCCAACAATCCATGCCACTTTTTCAGAGTCACCTGAATCAACAGTTTCTTTCTATAGCCCCCATCCCACAGGTGCTGGGAGTCCTGCTACCCCGTGGAGCCTTGGAGAGGCATCTACTAATCCAGATGTCTCAGGAACAACTGCCAGTACAGTTCCTTTGAAACTCACAGGGCATAGCACCATCTCTGATTTTTCTCAACCCACATACTCATCTGCAACTACTTTCACCAAAGACAATAGAAATTCTATGTCCACATCAACCCTCAGCGAATCTTTTACCACCTCTGGTGGTGACGCACAAACAACTTTTCCTCCAGGATCCACACTCTATACAATAACCTCAAAGGTGTTCGCACCAACATTTTCTTCCCCCTCTCCATACAGCACAGACAAGGCAAGTCCTGCTTCCCCATCAAGCCCCAGTGACCTCTCTAACCCAACTGCACTCTCTGAACAAACTACCAAGACTCTTACAGAGGAGTCAGCTGTCTACACGAGTGTTTCTGACTTGTCTCAATCTACCGTTTCCTCTGAAACCTCTTTTACCAGATTTGAAGGAAGTTCCTCTTCAGGCCCTGGTCAGCTCTCTATCGCCACAGGTGTCTCACAACAGACATCCTCAAACCTAAGTGGTGGGTCTACTGTCTCTACAGGCACCCCTGATCTGTCCAAAACTACTGTAACCTCAGACGCCACCCTTTCTAAAGAGAACACAAGTTTTGCTGATACTTCAAGTTCACCTGAAACTCTTCCCACTACAGGTGGATATGAAGAAACACCCATATCCTTTACTATGGAATCAACTGTCTCCACAATCCTCGCAGATTTATCAAATCCAACAGTTCCGCATGATACCTTCTATACTACTGAGAATACAAGTCCTTCTTATCCATATGGTCCTGGTGAATTAATTTCCACTACTCCAGTCTCTGGGCAAGCACCCACATCCCTTACTGAAGAATCCACTGTCCACACAACCATATCTGATTTGTCTTACTCTACTGGTTCAGTGGTTACGTCCTCTACAACTGTCAATGGAAGTTTTATTTCCACATCAAGTCCTGGTGAATTATCCACTAGTACCTTGGTCTCTGGACAAACAACCACAGTTTTCACGGAAAAGCCAACCATCTACACCATTTTTGATTTGTTTAGTTCTACAGTTTCTGTTGACACCTCCTCTACCACTCCTAGTGGGGGTCCTGCATCCTCATCAGGTTCTGGCTTGTTACCTTCCACTACTATCACAACCATCACCGAGGAATCCAGTGTCTTCATCACTACCACTTATTCTTCCAACAGAACAGATTCATCTGATGCCCCCAATACCACTAAAGATCCTAGTGCATTGTCTTCATCAAGCCCCATCCATTCCTCTTCACTCCCAGCCTCTGAACAAATGCCCACCACCTTGGGTGAGAATTCCACTCTTTTCATCACCAGCAGTGAGTCTGCCATACCAACGATTTCTACTTCAATCCCCTCTGCCACAGAGAGTCCTGCATCCCCATCAGCTCTCACTTTCTCTTCTACAACTAGAGCCATCTCCAGACCAATAGCCACCACCCTCAGAAGAGGATCTACTATTTTCCAAAGCAGCACAGGGTCACCAAATGCAACAATATCATCTGACACCTCCCAAACCACAGCCTCTCATGCTGCTTCTTCAGCCTCAGCTATCCCTAGCTTGCCCTCAAGGCCAGTCTCTGACTCTTCTTCAGCCATTACAGCTTCCTCTGGTGTTTCTCCTCCTCTGTCCTCCACCTCACATGGCTCTACCCATGCTCCAGTCCCTGGGTTCAGTACCTCTTCAACTCTCCTTCCCCTGTTCACTAGCACACAAACAACTGTGATGACGACCCAGTCTTCAGCTATGACACCAAGTAAGTATTTTTTTTTGGTCACTCTGTGAATCATTCCTGTACATTTTCTCTCATCAACTAATCAGTTTTGACCTCTTTATGGTCTTGTTCCATCCTTCCTGGGACTTCCTGTTGTCATAGCATGTCATCCACAGGGATGGATGTTGTTTTTTCTTTTTTCTTTGCTTTTCTTTTCTTTCTTTTCTTTTCTTTTCTTTTCTTTGTAGGGCTCTTGCTTTCTTTGCTCATCTTTCACCTCTTGTTTCCATCTTCCCCATTGTCCCTCCTCATTGATCCCTTGGGACTTGAGGTGGTGGCAGAGGGTCTTATTCTCCTCTTTCAGTGCAATGCCTAAATAATGGGAGCTAGCATTTTTTGTCTCTTGGGCTTCCATGGTGACTTCTGTGAATTCTACACTTTCACAGGCCAGTGCCAGAATGGGACCATCTGGAATGGAAAGGAGTGTGTCTGTGCCCAAGGCTTCTTTGGTTACCAGTGCAAGTCACTTGTGGACTCCTTCCTCTTAGGTAATGAACTTTTATGAGACCTTCAGATTGTCTCCATACTCCTTAACCACTTAAATAGGAGGGCAACACTGAAAGGATTATCTGCTGCCACTACCTCATTGTGCAGGTAGAGGAGAAAATATGACCTTTGACTAGGCCCAAATGTAGGTAGAACATGAGCCTTCTGACTCCTCCTCCTGGGCTCTTTTCACTGGCTCATCCGCACCTCTCATCAGGATGTTTCTACCACAACACTTTATGGAGCCCTCCACTTAGATCTTTCTGGGTCATGATCCTGGCCACTAGCTCCTTGTGGTGTTCAGAGACAAGGGTCAAAAGTTTCAGTGACTCCTACTTGCCTCTTGAATTTCCATCCACTCTCCTACCCACTTTCTCTGCCTCCATGAGACCAGCAGGAGGAGATTAATTCCAGAAGACATTACTGAGAGGTTGCTGTTTCATGCATAATGCGATCTGTTCCCACAGAAATCCCAGAAAAAATCAATGCCACTTTAGGTGTGACAGTGAAAGTGACTAACTGGAATTTCACAAAAGATCTGAATAACATATCTTCCCCAGAATACTGGAATTTCACTCAACTCTTCAAGAGTCAGGTAAGAGTAGGGAAATCT
The DNA here is from genome assembly GCF_003009895.1 of Hyaena hyaena. Classification (NCBI taxonomy): domain Eukaryota; kingdom Metazoa; phylum Chordata; class Mammalia; order Carnivora; family Hyaenidae; genus Hyaena; species Hyaena hyaena. The sequence goes on from NW_024081660.1 coordinate 615,703, forward strand.
CAGATTCCCCAAAATGGATGTCCAATGTCACTGGGGATACAGGGGTTCATTCTGACTGACTTTGGAGCTTATCAGCTCATAGATCCCTTCAGTTTCCCAAGTCCTGAGAGGGGGTCCTCTGAGAGCCCCTTCCTTGAGTACCACCTCACTCACATCCTGGAGAAGGGAGCATCCTTATCCCTTCCCTTCCTTCTTTCCTATGGGCTAATACATGGGTTATTGTGGGAAGGGGGCCCTGGGGCTGCCTTTGAGACAGAGGAAAAGGGCTTCTGCATGCCCCAGGCATGTATGAACTCAGCTGCCTCATTTCTTTCAGATGGATAAAGTTTACATGGGCAAAGACTTTCCCCAGTACAGAGGCGTGATCATTAGGAGACTGTTGTGAGTATGTGAGGGGTGCATGAAGCCCCTTCTCTCTGCTCTCTTGCCTTTTCTTGTCTTGAAGAACCAGAGGGCCCCCAGCACACAGGCAACACCAGAAGGCTCTGAGCCATTAATTTATTCGTTCATGCTTCATTCATCCTTCATTTATTCTACAAACTTGTATTGAAAGCCTACCCTGTGCTAGGCAGGGAATACAGTGGTCCTGGTCTTCATGGAGCAAAAAACACAACAAAATGGCTGTGCAATCTGGTTAGAGTTAACAGTAAGAGACACACAGGGTGCAATGGGAAAGGTTTTGAATGCAAACTGGGTGAAGTGGAGGGAAATCTTTTTGGAATAAGTGACAGCTAAGATGAGGCTTAAGGCATGAAGAGGAATGTGCCAGGTAAAGGGAATTGATGATGAGGAAACCAGAGGTGAGAGAGAGAGAGGGGAGATTCCAGGAACATAAAGAATAGTTGCTGCTTCTCTTTACAATAGCTAAAACATGGAAAGAGCCTAAGTGTTCATCAACAGATGAATGGATCAAGAAGATGTGGTTTATCTATACCATGGAATACTACATGGCAATGAGAAACAATGAAATCTGGCTATGTGTAGCAACATGGATGGACCTTGAGGGTGTTATGCTGAGCGAAATAAGTCAGGCAGGAAGGACAAATATCATATGTTTGCACATATAGGAGGATTAGGAGGAACTTGACGGAGGAACAAGGGGGAGAAGAAGGGCGGAAATGGTGGGGGAAAGGGAGAGAGGCAAACCATGAGAGACTCTTGAATGCTGACAAAAACTGAGGACTGATGGATGTGGGGGGGAGGGGTGATGGGTATGGAGGAGGGCACTTGTGGGGATGAGCACTGAGTGTTATGTGGAAACTAATTTGACAATAAACTATTTGTAAAAAAAAAGAAAAAGAAAAAGAAAAGCATGATGCCAAAAAAAAAAAAAAGAATAGTTGCTGCTTGAGGGCAAAAGGGTCATGGTGGGAGAGGAGGTGAAAAAATGACCCATACTAAGTTACCTAGTCTTTAAGTATCAGCAGTTTTGGCCCAGGTGGGAAAATATCTGATTGGCACTACAGACAGCTCAGTTTGACTGCAGGACTGAGAATGAGTGGATAGGGGATGGAAATTATAGTGGCCTGAGCCAGAGAGGGATGATAATGCAAAAGAAAAATAGTCCAGCATGAAAGATCTTTAAGAAGCAGGACTAGCAGATCATGAGGACTTGATGGGTGCTTGAAGAGAAGGAGGAATGACACCAGATTTCTGGGCTGCTGGGAAATGTGGAGTGCCCTTTGATAAGGTGAGGAAGGTAAGGAGTAGGAGGATGGGGAAGAAGATGAAGAGTAGGCTGTGTGGAGTCTCAAGTGCCTGGGACACAGCCACATTGAGTAAGGAAACAATGTGTGGTGGTCTGTAGCGGAGACACTGGTGTTGGTTTCCCTGGAAGAAATCGCTGGAATCCCTGGAAGTAGGGATGACCTGGAAATGGTCACAGCCCAGGTGTGAACATTTCCCAGGAAAGAAGCATGGGAAGCACCAGCATCTAAGGAATAGACAGGAGAAGCAGAGCCCTCAAAGGAAAGTGGAAAGAAAGTGAGAAGGGAGCGTGGAAGGTGTCTTGTCCCAGCAAGGAAAGAGGGAGATCCATACTGTCAAATGCCCATGGGGTTCCATGACTCAGCATCCTCTACCCCACCTTGACCCCCCCCTGCCAGTACAAGTGCTTCTTTCCATCTCCATTTTGGCACAAGGTTTTCTTGTTTTAAGTAATCGTGGGTCCTGCTCCAGACTGCTCTGTCACATGTCTGTGACTGGTGACAAACCTTGTCTCAAGATCTCTCAGTGACCCATTGGCCATCTAATAAGGAGCTTCTGGGTTGGAATCTTATATTTCTAAAGTGACCTCATGTTTCTTCATTCCCCAAAGCATGCTTTTTTGGTTTCCAAAATAAAATCCAACAGCCTCCATTTAAAATTTTTTTAATTTAAAATATTTTTTATTGTGGTGAAATATCCATAACATACAGTTTGCCATTAACCATTATATTAATCATTTTAAGTGTATGGTTTAGTGTCATTAAGTACATTCACAATTTTGTGCAACCAACATCATGGTCCATCTCCAGAACTTTTCCCTTTATTTTATTTTATTTTATTTTTTAAGTTTATTTATTTATTTTGAGGAGGGGGCAGAGAAAGAGAGAGAGAAAGAGAGAGAGAGAGAGAGAGAGAGAGAGAGAATCCCAAGTTAGCTCTGCGCTATCAGCTCGGGGCTCCATCCCACAAACCAAACCATGAGATCATGACCTGGGCCAAAGTCAAGAGCCAGAGGTCCAACCGACTGAGCCATTTACGCACCCAACTCTGTACCTTTTAAACAATAACTCTCAATTCTCCCTCATCCCACCTCAGGCAACCCCCATTCTACTTTCTGTCTCTATGAATTGGATTACTCTAAGGACTTCATATTAGTACTTATGTAAATACTCATATGGTATTTGTCCTTTTGTGACTGGCTATTTCACTTAGCATAATGTCCTCAAGGTTCATCCACGTTGTAGCAGGTGTCAAAATTTTCTTCTTTTGTAAGATTGAATAACATTTCATTTTACTGTGTACCACATTTTGTTTATCCATTCATCCATCAATGGACACTTACTTAGGCTGCTTCTTTTTAGCTCTTGTGAATAATGCTGCTACAACCATGGATGTATGAATGTATCTTCAAATCCTTGCTTTCAATTTTTTGGGATGAATACCCAGAAGTGGAATTGCTGGGTCATATGGTAATTATATTTTTAATTTTTTGAGGAGCTGCCATACTGTTTTCCACAATGGCTGCACCATTTGACCAACAGCACACAAGGGTTCAATTCCACCATGTTTTCACCCAAGAGCTTCCATTTTTAAGAATGAATTTCACCCAATGGCATTTATTGTGACCACTAATATTTTGGGATCTTAGATCATTTTCCTCTGCAGCTTCCCTCTAGGACGTTAACTGTTGGAGGGAAGAGTCTCTAGTCTGTCCTGCCTCTGGGTCACATAGCTAATTGTTTTTCATCACCCCTCTGGCTTCGTGGGCCCCACTTTCTGGGAGGGTGGGTGACACAGGATGACTGATGAATCACCAACTCCTGGTTCTAGAAATGGCAGTGTCGTGGTGGAACATGACGTCACTATGGAGGCAAACTACACTTCTGAGTTTGACAAACTGTTTGCAAACCTCTCTAAAATCATAAAGATCAAGATTGTGAATGAGACCAAAAGGCTATCTGGTGACTCTGAAGAGTGCAGAGGTAGGTCCTCCTAAAACCCCTTGATGTTGGTGGGGAAAGGATAAGGAGGTCCCAGATTCCTCTCACTCCATATCTCTTCTCCTTTCTGGAACTCCAGAGACCTCCCTATAGGGATCCAGAAACCAGGCCCCATTTCCTCAGACTCTGAAGTGCCCCTGACAGGTGCTTCCAGTCTGGGGCTCAGATTGTTACCAGCCCAAATGTCTCCATCTGAACCTGTTTAGGGACCCAGCTGCATCTAGAGATAGGCCTCGACCCTAGTAGGGTAGAGGGCAGTGTTTCTGTTTTGTTCTTTCCCACCATGCTTGGCAGCATCCTCACAACTGTGCTTCAATGGGGAAGCCACCATCGTGAGTGAGAAAGTGACGTTGGGCTTTGACCTGAAGGGTAAGCATTGCTGCAGAGCGGTAGGTGTTGGGGGGGTGCGGACAGAGTGTGGGCAGTAAATGCGAGGGCTGGTGGCACTTTAACCAGACTGTCCACTCTTCCCTCCACCCCACCCACCCAGAACAATGCACTCAGAAGGCTGCGAAGGACTATGTTCAGTTCTACTTCGTGGATGAGCTGGATGGAAAGCTGGCCTGTGTGACCAAATGCACCTCGGGGACGAAGTTGCAACTGAACTGTAATAAGGGCCAATGCCAGCTGCAGCAAAGTGGTCCCCGCTGCCTGTGAGTGTCCAGCTCCTCTAGGGCCAGTGCCCAATCTCTCTAATGCTAGGATGACACCCTCCACCATAGTCACGGGGCAGGAACAGGATAGGGGAGGACAAAGAGGGAGTTGGGGACAGTTCACAAAACACGTCCTTCCCCACCGATCCCTCTTCCTTCTACCCAGATGTCCCTTCACTGCCCACCCAGAGGGGAGGTGTAGGTTATAGATATTGGCATTCTAGGATTGAGCAAGCCCACTCCTGGGAATGTTCTAGTCACCATTTCCCAAATCTATATCTATAGATTTCTAGCTCTATCTTTCATTTTCTCTTCAATATCCCAACCACAATACCATTATATCACCTTTAGCTATGTACAGCTGTGGCATTAAGTTCATAAAGAGCTAAGAGCATAAATTAAAGCATAAAATATAAAAATGGTAACAGGCCAGTCAAGGTGCCAGCTAGAGCTTAGATGGGTGGACATCATGTGTCTGGGACAAGGCATCCAAAACTCAGATTCTGAATCCTGTTCTGCAGTACTGAATCCTTACCTCCTCTCTGACCCTTAGTCTTAGGGAGACTCCTAACCTGAGTCCCTCCTAACCAGTGCCTGCCCTTCCTTGGAGGGAGAGCTGGCTTCCTGTGCTTTGGCATTGATTTTTTTCTTTTGCGAGACTGGGTATGAGGAATGTTGGTGGACTGGCCTGAGCTTGCATATGTCCCCAGATGCCCAACCTCGGACACGCACTGGTACTGGGGAGAGACCTGTGCTTTGAGCACAAGCAAGAGCCTGGTGTACGGGAGTGTGGGGGCCTTAGCAGCACTGCTGGTGGTCGTGGTGGTGGTCCTGACCGTCTTCCTTGGCCGATCCCAGAGAAAACTGCACAGGTGAGCTTATGGAGCCAGGCCCAGGGAAAGGGGGCCACAAGATCCCAAGGTTCTCCTCCATCCCCTCAGCATTTGGAAACCTGTTGGGGACCCAGCCCCACTCAGCTCTGATTAATGGCACATGGCAGCCCGCTGATCTGATCTGACCTGTTTGGCAGAGAGATGCGACCAAACACTGTGTCCTGAAATTGTATTATGTAATGACATTACCTCATGTTATCACTTTGGCTGCCACAGAGCACCACTGGGAATGAGCTGTCCAGCATTGTTTTCCCAGCTGTAAAATGGGGAGAAATCTACCTGAGAAAGTCGGGGAACAATGGGGCACAGCACCTCCAGCAGCCAGAGGGAGTGCTCTGACTCTGGTCCAGTGCTCCCTTCCCACAGATAATGGAACTCCCTTGGAGGGGAGGAGGGAGAGGGGCGGGCCATAGTGACATTTTGTTCTGCCACCGCTCTGGGGGCAGACCCCTCCCCGACCCAGGGCATGGCTGTGACAGTCCTTTCCAGAAGCCGAAGGTCAGGGTCCTTTAGGCTCTCTCCTCCACCTCCCTGCCACCAGCTGCTCAGGGCTTTTCTGTTGGCAGGCAAGAATACAATTTGTCTCGAGAGTGGCAAGGAGAAGATCTTCCTGGCAGTTTTCAGAACACAGGCATCTGGGAAGGTACGTCTCGCCAGAGGCAAGGGTGGAGGCAAAGCTGGTGGGTGGAGAAAGGCGGAGAAGGCACCGCAGCCAGACACTGTGTGGCTGTGGGGGCTGTGTGGGTCCTGCCAGCTGGTTTTTTATGTGCTGCGCCCCTGGGCTCAGCCAGCTTCTCTGCAGCCTCCTGACCCTGAAGCCCCCATGTGGTCCTTGCCAACCCTTGTCTTTTCTCCACTCCTCCCATGCCCACCCTTTCCCTCCCCAATGCCTTTGCAAGTACTGCACCATTGTCTGGAAGTTTCCCCTCATTGGGGGCTCTGTCAGTCCCAATCCCACTCTGTCTCCAAGATCTGCTTCAAACGCTGCCCCTCCATGGAGCTTCCCATGTGTTCTGTCTCTTCTGATTCCCAGCTGCCATGGAAAACCACCATGTCCCATGGTGCACGGAGATGAAGGCTTTCTATCCATCACCATCCCTGCCCCTGGGCAAGTCCTGCTCTCCCAGTTACTCCTGACAAACACCGTGGAGGAGCTACAGGTGTAGCAGAGAGCCGTATCCTGTCCCCAGATACCACCCCTTGTGAGAGCCTCAGATGTACTCACAGTTAGTGAGAGGACAGGACCGTATCCAGGGATCCAGGGGCACAGAAATCTGCCTGGCCTAGCCAGGGCAGGGCAGGATAGGAAAAGACTGCAGAGGGGCCGTCATCTGAGCCAGTCGGCAGGCTGCGGCGGCAGTGCTGCGTACTGGTGCATAAGCCCTGTGCTTCCTGTTTCCAGGAACACTGATCCCAGTGAAGTCATGGATATCTCTGTGGGCGGTGATGGAGGGACCCACTGGAGGGGCTTTAAAGGAGGGGCATCAGACATGCATTTCAAGCAGCTCACTCAGGGGGACTTGATGGGGGTATCCCTAAAGTGGGGAGACCAAGGAGATGGCTCTGCTGTAATGCAGGTGAAGGATGATGAGGCTGAGTGGAGATGGGGGTGGTGGTGGTGGTAGTGGAAGGAGTAGATAGCAGAAGTAATTTAGATGCCAGTGAGCTGGGCCAGGATTGTTGCTCACAGGCTGGAGAAGGAGGAAGGCTCAGATGGGGGCATGGGCACTTCCTGCTTGGGGGAGAGGCAGCAGGTGGGGATACATTGAGTATGGGGGCTTGTGGATAGGGGTACAAGAGGCATCACCAGCTCTGGTCTATATGAAGCTTGGGGAGAGGTCTCAGCCAGTGGGTGGCTGGGAGGCATCAGGAAAATGCAGGTGTGGAAGAGAGCAGGGTGAGGGGCAGGGTCACCAGGATGACCTCAAAGGAGGCAGAGAGAAGAAATGGTTGTGGAAGTGCCTGGAGAGCCTGGAGCCTATGGCTTGGAGGCCGAGGAGTGGGGGATGTGCAGCACTGGGAAAATGGTGGCTGAAAACACATCCACTTCAAGAGAAGATTTCAGGCACTGCTGGTTTCTGCCTGCTGTGGTTCTTGTGGCTGTGATGCAGTGTGTGCTGGTGACCCTTGAGCAGTGACTTCGTCTTGTTCCACCCTCACCCAGGTCACCCTTGAGCCAGCCTGTGGCCATGACTTTTGACCCCCAGGCATGACAGGGGGCTGTGTTTCTCTTCTGTCTTCCTGTCACACAGGGCCAGCCCCTCAAACTCTCTCTCAGCCCTGCCCCTCTTTCTGCAGATGAGAATCTGAAGGAGGACAGATTTGCCCTTGAAAACCTCTACAGCCACTTCCAGCCCTCCCTGGAGAACGTTGACCCTACTGCAGAGGTGATTCAGGGGCCCGTCCCCAGCTAGGAGCTGTTTCCTTCCCCGGAGCCTTGCCACCCACCACCCTGGGGCTGCCTGGGTAGGGTGGGCACCCTTGATCTAGAGGCAGGTAATTTCTGCTGGATATGGCAACTGCTGAAGGTCCCCGGGCCTCACCACCTATTTCCCACCACCAGCTCCAAATCCAGAGGCCAAAGGTCGTGACAACTACTCAGTGAGAGAGACAAAAGCTCCCACCACACATCCAGATTTGGACAAGACAGTGGAAGACAGAAAGCCCACAAAAGAGCTTCTCCCCACCTCACCCGTTGGTCAAAAAGAAACTGACATCAGAGCCTGAGGTGGTAGGCTCAGAGCTGGTGGAATAGAAAGGAACATGCTATGAGCCCCCCTCTGCTTCCTCACCTTCAATCCAGGAGACCAAGGGCTGCCCAGACACCCTGACATCTTTGCTTTCTCCATTGACTCCCCACTCTGGAATTTTCCTCCCAATAAAAGAGCTAGGCTTAAAGTAGAGAGCTGTGAGTGGTTTCTTTCCCTCCCTTGCAGGGGCCTGGAGCTCCAAGGAGCCCTTCTTGGAGAGAGCACTCCTCCCAGGATTAGGTGCCACATCTGGACATGGGACATCCAACACTCTCAGTCCCTTCCTGTGACCACATGTAGAACATGGATAATGGAGCCCCTTGCCTGATGTAGGCCAGGGCAGGATCAGGCCTACCTCTGCCTGAGGTCACTGTGGCAGACGAGCCTAGGGTCAGACCTTGGAGGCCTTAGGCCCAGGGAGTGATGAGTGGGTGCACACAAAAGGCAAAGGAGTGAGGTTTTGGCTCTGTTGACCTTGGGGTAGGGCAAGGTCACTCTGGATGGCCATGGAAGCTTGTCCTCACCTGCGAGCTCACAGATAGATCTCGGGGCCCACAGATCTGAGAATGCAGCCATCCTGGAGCTAGGCACTGGCCTAGGTGTGGTCATGACTTGCATCCCATGTCGTGGGGGCTCTCCAGGGCCAGTAATGAGAGCTCGAGAAGAGAGGGGGAATCTTCTTACCTGGGTGCTGGAGGAGAGTAATGGGTTCCCCCTCTCCTCTTAGGCTCAGGCCCAGCCTCTTCTCCAGGGGTGCGAACCTCCCTACAGGGGTCTTCTTGGTTCTCCCAGGCTACTTCAGGGCCCCGTGTGCTGCTCTTCTACCGGAGTGACAAATCTGATTGCCCATGTGCCCACATGCTGCCTGGCGAGGGAGGGGTTCCCCTCCCTCTGCCCTTTGGCCTGAAATAAAATCCGCACCCGTCAGGATAGAAGCTCACAAAGTGACTCAGGTAGGCTGGCCCCAGTTTTCCAGTGTCTCAGGGATCAAAGGACTCTGGGGCTCATTTATTACTGGGATTCCTTGGCTGACACTCATTTTGTGCATTCCTGAGAGGGTGAATGGCAGGTGCGCTGCCCTCCGAGCTCCAATGTCAAGACTGGTGACCACTTTGCTCTGTCTGCTCCCTCTTGTCCTTCAGCTCCTGTCTTGCCGTGCTGCTTCTGGTCAGGGTGAGTGAACCTCCACCTCGCCTCTTCTCCTGGGTCTGCCCAGGCCCAAGGGAGGGCTGCTTCCTGGAGGGCACAAGTCGGGGTATTCTCTGCCTGAGCTCATCTCAAGTCCCTTATCTTCTCCTTTTCTCCCCAACTACATTTGGGAGAAGATCCAGGGCTTTGGGGTGCATCCAAGTTAGTCTTTCTGAGCTTGCTTCCTCTCCAGAAAGAGGATAAGATCTTGGACTTGTCAGGGTTGGAGGATTAGACCAAATACTCCCCCCCCCCAGTCCCTGGCATATAGCAGATGCTCAACCAATGTTAGGGTCTATCCTTACCCTGTGGATGCGGCCCCTCCAACCCCTGGTCACCTCCCCCCAAACGTCCAGGGCTTCCTTTTATAACAGAGACAAAAGCTTGAAGTCTTTGCTCTGACTCTTGTTCTGGCCATTTCTGTTTCACACCACCCCTGTTTTGTGCCCTGAAAATGTTCCAGAGATGTCAGATGTCCCAGAACCAGTAAAGGGGCCACTGCTATAGCCAAATAGGCACAAGATGGGGTTTTGGGAGCCCCAGATTCTAAAAAGTAGTGAAACAACTGTACACCATGGGGAAGCTCAGTTCATCTCTCGCCTCAGTGTCTTCCCCTATAAGACAAGGGTTGGGCCCACTAGGGGTTCCATTGCCATGGGGACTGGGCTCAGGTTGGCAGAGGATGACAGGGATTCCTGGTCAGACCTTTCAGGGGTTCCCTTTGTCACTCGCCTGTCTCCAGAGAGAGAGGGAAGGGAAAAGGTAGAAACAAAACTGTAGTCCTATATTCTCACACCTTTGAGACATGCTCTTGGGATGGCCTGGGTGGGGTAGGAAGGGGTCTTGGAAGCAAAAGGAGTGGGCTTGTGCTGGTCCCTGTAGATGTCATTCATGCTGTCATGTCCTGGACTATGTCTTGCTCTGAGCTCAAAACACCAGGAGCAGTGGGGGCAGTCCCACCAGACCCAGACCTTGGGCAACTCTTCTCCAAAGAGGAAATGGGGTGGGGGTGAGGAAGAAAGTAACTGAGGAAGAAGGTAATCCTGAGGCCTGGGACACCCTTGGCCCAAACCCACCCAAAGTAGCCAGGGCCTTGTCTGGCGGCCTACCTGAGGGATGATTTGCAAATGAAGAGGATGGAGGGAGGCAGGGGGACCACAGTCTGAGACAGGTTGGGGGAGTGGCTTGGCTTGGTCTAAAGGGCTGTCACTGACCTGAACCCTGAAATCACTTGGTATGGACTCCCAATATGATGACACCCAGAACTGCCACCTTATTAGTACTGAAAATGACACCCTTTTCCCAGGCACTGTCTATGATGTCCAGATTCTTAATGACTTACCTTTAATAGTCAAATTTTAGGCACCATGATGGGCTTTAGTTGGGGAAGATGTTTCCAGCTCCTTCTCATTCCTCCGCTCCTCTGCACTCCCCTTTCTGCTCTCTGTTCCTTCTTTCTGGCACCTCCCTTCTCCCTCTCTCTCCCTCTCTCCCCCTTCTTCTTTTCCTCCTCCCCCCAACCCATGGCTTCTCTCACATTCTGTACCCCATGGATCATTGCATCTCTCGTGCCAGCCTCCTCTCTCAGTGAAATGGAGCCTTGAAGACTCTGGGAGTCTGTGGTGCCCTCTCTGGGCCTGGCATTAGCTGGTCTGTAGAGCCCTGACCAGCCTTGAATGGCCTCTGACTATCCCATGTGTCCTTTCTGGGGACCCAGAGCCACATGCCTTCTCAGGCAACTGGGCTGGGGATGCCTGAGTGGGGCGTGGGCCTTGAGGAAGAACCTGGTAGCCTTCACCTGGCTCTTCCCTGCAGGCACCCTCTCTCCTGGCCACTAGGTCCCTCCTTACAGCACGCCCTGATTATATTGCTTGTCAACAAAACACAATGTCCTGGGCTCTGTCCAGCCTTGACAATTGCCTCTTACCCCCCATGTCCAGCACAGATGTTTCCAAGACCTGTAAATTCAGTCATCTCCTTCTGTCCTCTCCTCTCCTTCCCCTCCCCTTGCTGAGTGCTTTCGCCCACCCATGTCCTCACCACCCGCCTACTGTCATCCTCCTCCTGAAGAAGTCACTCCAGTGACTCCCTCCCCCTTGCCTCCATCAACAAGGTCCTTCTCCTCTGAGTAGACTTCCCAGGGGTCACCACTGACTTCTTTCTCCTTGAACCCACTGCTACAACCACAGGTGAACAGTTTCCCTTCCAGGGCCACCATAACAAATTAGCACAACCCGAGTAGCTTAGAACAACAGAATTTCTTGTGTTATAATGACATATAGTGACACTAAGGTGTCAGCAGGGCCATGCTCCCTCTGAAGGTGGTGGGGAAGGAAAGATCTGTTCCAGGCCTCTCCCCTGGCATCTGGTAGCTGCTGGCAATCGACATTCCTTGGCTTGCAGGGATGTCACCCTGATTTCTGCCCTCATCTTTCCCTGAGGGTTCTCCATGTGCCCACATCTCTGTGTTCAAACTTCCCTCTTTTTATTGTTTCTCATTGCCATGTAGTATTCCATGGTATAGATAAACCACATTTTCTTGATCCATTCATCTGTTGATGGACACTTAGGCTCTTTCCATGTTTTAGCTATTGTGGAGACTACATGGCAATGAGAAACAATGAAATCTGGCCATGTGTAGCAACATGGACCTTGAGGGTGTTATGCTGAGTGAAATAAGTCAGGCAGAGAAGGACAAATATCATATGTTTGCACGTATAGGAGGATTAGGAGGAACTTGACGGAGGAACAAGGGGGAGAAGAAGGGCGGAAATGGTGGGGGAAAGGGAGAGAGGCAAACCATGAGAGACTCTTGAATGCTGACAAAAACTGAGGACTGATGGATGTGGGGGGGAGGGGGGGATGGGCATGGAGGAGGGCACTTGTGGGGATGAGCACTGGGTGTTATGTGGAAACTAATTTGACAATAAACTATTTGTAAAAAAAAAAAAAAAAGAAACTAATTTGACAATAAACTATTTGTAAAAAAAAAAAAAAAACAAAAACTTCCCTCTTTTAAAAAAAAGTTTATCAGGTTCTGCACAGTCAGCATAGAGCCTGATGCAGGGCTTGAACTCATGAACTGTGAGATCATGACCTGAGCTGAAACCAAGAGTGTAGTGTTTAACCGACTGAGGCCAGGGTTTAATCCAGCCCGTTTAACCCAGGGGCCTCCAAACCTCCCTTCTTTACAAAAAAGAATGTTAATGCTTATTTATTTTTGAGAGAGAGAGAGAGAAAGCGAGCGAGTGAGCACAAGCAGGGGAGGGGCAGAGAGAGAGAGAGAGAGGAGGGAGACACAGAATCCAAAATAGGCTCCAGGCTTCAAGCTGTCAGCACAGAGCCTGACGCGGGGCTCAAACTCACAAATGGTGAGATCATGACCTGAGTTGAAGTCGGCTGCTTAACCGACTGAGTCACCTAGGTGCCCCCAAACTTCCCTTCTTATGACGACACCAGTCATATTGGATCAGGGCCCACTCCACTCCAGTGTGAGCTCATTTTAACAAATGATATCTGCAACAATCCTATTTCCAGGTGTCACATTCTGTGGGACTAGGGGTTAGGACTTCACCATATGAATCTGGGGAGGAGGACACAATCCAGCCCCTAACAGAGGCCCCAGAGGAGTTAAAGCACAGAAGTAACCCGACATGTGTGTTATGAAGGGATCCCTCCAGCTGTAACATATAGGACTGATTGGTGGGGAGGCCCAGGAGGGGAGCAGGGAGATGGGGGAGGCCCAAGGCAGTAACCCCAGGTGAGAGTCAACAGCAGCACTGACCCAGTGCTTTCAGGAGCCATGGAAAGAAGTGGACATGTCTGGGATACACTCTGCAGGAAGTGACAGCAGTCCTGGCTGATGCCGTGGATGAGCGAGAGGGAAAGAGAATTGGGATGGTCTGGGCTTCAGCAATTGGCAGAAGGCTGCTTTGTCAGTGGGGTCTAGCAAAGAAATCAGGAGTTCTGTTTTGGACAAGTCTGGGATGTCTATTTAACATCACATGAAGATATCAAGTCGAAATGGGACTCAGCCTGCCTTTGAGATGAGCTGAAGCAAGTGATACCCATGGGAGTTGTCAGAGTACAGGCCGTATGAAAGCTGTGAGCTCACTCTGGAAAGGAGAGCAGGCAGAGAAATAAGGAGAACTCAGGGCACAGCACAGGGCACACCCATCTCCTGCAGGGGAGGACTAGAAGAAATGGCCGAAGTGCAGGGGGAAATCAGAGTAAATAACTCAGATGTCAGGGGAAGACCGTCTTTCAAGAAAGAGAGTATGTGCACACGAAGTAAAAATCCAAAACTACAAGAGAGGCACTACAGTTAACCCATTACATGGCTCTAACCCATCAGTTTAGCAGTTGGGGCTGCTGTAATGAAGTACTGCAGACAGGGTGACTGAAAACAGAAACTTCTTGTTTCACAGTTCTGGGGACCAGAAGTCTGAAATCAAGATGTCAGCAGGGCCATGTTCTGTGTGATGGCTCTGGGGAGCATCCTTCCTCACCTCTTCTACCTTCTGGTGGTTGCCGGCCATGCTTGGAGTTCTGTGGCCAGTCCCCTGGACATCTCCACCCTGTGTGTCTTCACATTGTCTTCCCTCTCTGTGTGTCAGTCTGCCTCTGGGTCCCAAATTTCCCTCTTTCTCTCTTCCTCTCTCTCTTTCTCTCTCTCTATCTTTCTTTCTTTCTTTCTTTCTTTCTTTCTTTCTTTCTTTCTTTCTTTCTTTCTTTCTTTCTTTCTTTCTTTCTTCTCCTCCTCCTCCTCCTCCTCCTTCTTCTTCGTTTTTTTTTTCTTTTCCCATTTCATCCATTCCTCCATCCACCTTCCCTCTGGTAACCATCAGTTTCTTCTTTCTAGTTAAAAGTCTGTTTCTTGCTTTGTCTCTCTCTCTTCTCCCTTTGTTTGTTTTGTTTCTTAAATTCCGCATACAAGTGAAATCATATGGTATTTGTCTTTCTCTGACTGACTTATTTCGCTTGACACGGTACCTTCTAGATCCATCCAGATCACTGCAAAGGGCAAGATTTTTTTAAAATCACATCTTCTTTGTCCATTCACCTGTTGATGGACATTTGGGGTACTTCCATTGTATGGCTATTGTAAATAATGCTGCTATAAACATGGGCGTGGATGTGTCCCTTTGAATTAGTGTTTTTGTAAGTTTAGAGTAAGTACCCAGCAGTGCAATTGCTGGATTGTAGGGTAGTTTTATTTTTAAACTTTTGAGGAGCCTCCATACTGCCTTCCACAATGATTGCACCAGTTTGCATTCCCACCAACAGTGCAAGAGCGTTCCTTTTTCTCCACATCTTTGCTAATACTTGTCATCTGTGAAGAGTGAAAGTTTGACCTTCTCCTGGACAATTTGGATGTCTTTTATTTCTTTGTGTTGTCTGATTGCTGAGGCTAAGACTTCCAGTACTATGTTGAGTAACAGTGGTGAGAGCGGGCATCCCTGTATTGTTCCTGACCTTAGAGGGAAAGCTCTCAGTTTTTCCCCATTGAGGATGATATTGGCATTGGGTCTTTCATATATGGCTTTTATGATCTGGAGGCCTGATCCTTCTATCCCTACTTTCTTAAGGGTTTTTATCAAGAAAGAATGCTGTATTTTGTCAAATGCTTTCTCTGAATCTATTGAGAGGATCATGTGGTTCTTTTCTTTCTTTTATTGATGTAATGAATCCCATTGATTGTTTTGTGGATATTGAACCAGCCCTGCATCCCAGGTATAAATTCCACTTGATCGTGGTGAATACTTATTTTGATGTATTGTTGGATCCTATTGGCTAATATCTTGTTGAGAATTTTGGCATCCATATTCATCAAGGAGATTAGTCTAAGGTCTCTTTTTTAGTGGGGTCTTTGTCTGGATTTGGAATCAAGGTAATACTGGCTTCATAGAAAGAGTTTGGAAGTTTTCCTTCCATTTATATTTTTTGGAACAGCTTCAAGAGAGTAGGTGTTAACTCTTCCTTAAATGTTTGGTAAATTCCCCTGGAAAGCCATCTGGCCCTGTACTCTGGTGGTTTTGGGTTTTTTTTTTGTTTTGTTTTTTGTTGCTTTTGGAGATTTTTTATTTATTTACTGGTATGGGTCTGTTCAAATTTTCTATTTCTTCCTGTTTCAATGTTGGTAGTTTATATGTTTCTAGAAATTTGCCCATTTCTTCCAGATTGCCCATTTTATTGGTGTATAATATTATAATGCTCATAATATTCTCTTATTATTGTTTGTATTTCTGCTGTGTTGGTTGTGCTCTCTCCTCTTGCACTCTTGATTTTATTTATTTGCGTCCTTTCCTTTTCCTTTTTTTTTTTTCAAATATTTTTGTTTATTTCTAGGAGAGACAGAGAGAGACAGCACGAGCAGGGGAGGGTCAGAGAGAGAAGGAGACACAGAGTCCGAAATAGGCTCCAGGCTCTGAGCTGGCAGTCAGCACAGAGCCCGACGCGGGACTCGAAACCACGAACCGCGAGATCATGATCTAAGCGAAAGTCGGACGCTTAACCGACTAAGCCACCCAGGCGCCCCAGTCCTTTCCTTTTTCTTTTTCATCAAACTGGCTCGTGGTCTATAAATTATGTTAAAGTTCCAGCTGCTGATTTCATCGATCTGTTCTACTGTTTGTTTGTTTGTTTCTGCTCTAATCTTTATTATTTCCTGTCTTCTGTTGGTTTTGGGATTTATATGGTGTTCTTTTTCCAGCTCTTTGAGGTGTAAGGTTAGGTTGTGTATCTGAGACCTTTCTTCCTTCTTTACGAAGGCCTGGATTGCTATATACTTCCCTTTTATGACTGCCTTTGCTGTGTCCCAGAGGTTTTGGGTTGTGGTGTTATAATTTTCATTGGGTTCCATGTATTTTTTAATTTCCTCTTTAACTTTTTGGTTAGCCCATTCGTTCTTTAGTAGGGTGTTTTTAGTCTCCAAGTATTTGTTTTCTTTGCAATTTTTTTTCTTGTGGTTTATTCGAGTTTCATAGCGTTGTAGTATGAAAATATGCACGGTATGATTTCGATCTTTTTGTACTTGTTGAGGGCTGATTTGTGTCCCAGTATGTGGTCTGTTTTGGAGATTGTTCCTTGTGCACTGGAGAAGAATGTATATTCCACTGCTTTAGGATGACATGTTCTGAATATATCTGTTAAGTACATCTGGTCCAGTGTGTCATTCAGAGCCATGGTTTCCTTGTTGATTTTGTTTAGATGATCTTCCCATTGCTGTAAGTGCGGTGTTGAAGTCCCCTACTATTAAGGTATTATTATCAATGAGTTCCTTTATGCTTGTGATTAATTAATTTATATATTTTGGTGCTCTCACATTTGGAGCATAAATGTTTACAATTCTTATGTCTTAGTGTATAGATCCCTTAGTTATGATATAAAGCACTTCTTCATCTCTTGTTACAGTTTTTATTTATTATTATTATTTTTTTTACAAATAGTTTATTGTCAAGTTGGTTTCCATATAACACCCAGTACTCATTCCCACAAGTGCCCTCTTCCATGCCCATCATCCCCCTTCCCCTCCCCCCACCCCCATCAGCCCTCTGTTTGTTCTCAACGTTCAAGAGTCTCTCATGGTTTGCTTCCTTCCCTCTCCCCCACTGTTTTTCTCCTTCTTCTCCCCCACAGTCCTCCGTTAAGTTCCTCCTAATCCTCCTATATGTGCAAACATATGGTACAGTTTCTATTTTAAAGACTATATTGTCTGATATAAGTATGGCTACTCTGGCTTTCTTTTGGCAACCATTAGCATGATAGATGGTTTTCTATCCCTTTACTTTCAATATGAAGGTGTCTTTGGGTCTAAAGTGTGTCTCTTGTAAACAGCATACAGATGGGTCTTGTTTTCTTATCCATTCTGTTACCCTATGACTTTTGATTGGAGCATTTAGTCCAATGACATTTAGAGTGAGTACTGAAAGATATGAGTTTATTGCCATTATGTTTCTTGTAGAATTAGAGTTTCTGGTGGTGTTCTCTGGTCCTTCCTATTCATTGTTGCTTTGGTCTTTCTCTTTTTTTTTTTTCTCATCTTTTCTCTCCATAGAGAGTCCCCCTTAAAATTTCTTGCAGGACTGGTTTACTGGTCACGAACTCCTTTAACTTTTGTTTGTCTGGAAAACATTTTATCTCTCCTTCTATTTTGAATGACAGCCTTGCTGGATAAAGAATTCTTGGCTGCATATTTTTTCTGATTCAGCACATTGAATATATCCTGCCACTCCTTTCTGGCCTGCCAAGTTTCTGTAGAAGAAACTTGGTCTGCTGCAAACCTGATACATCTTCCTTCGTAGGTTAAGGATTTTCTCCCCTTGTTGCTTTCAAGATTCTTTCCTTGCCTGAGTATTTTGTGAATTTGACCATAATATGCCTTGTTGATAGTTGATTTTTGTTGAAACCTGTGGGAGTTCTCTGTGCTTCCTCGATTTGATGTCTGTGTCTTTCCCCAGGTTAAGAAAGTTTTCCACTATGATTTGCTCACATAGCCCTTCTCTCTTCATCTTCTTGGACCCCTATGAATCTGATGTTGTTCCTTTTTAATAACTGATTGATTTCTCTTATTCTTTTTTTTTAATTTTTAAAATGTTTTTTATTTATTTCTGAGAGAGAGAGAGAGAGAGACAACACGAGCAGGGTAGGGTCAGAGAGAGAGGGAGACACAGAATCTGAAACAGGCTCTAGGCTCTGAGCTAGCTGTCAGCACAGAGCCTGATGTGGGGCTCAAACCCATGAACCGTGAGATCATGACCTGAGCCGAAGTCGGACACCTAACCAACCGAGCCACCCAGGTGCCCCTGATTTCTCTTATTCTTAAATCATGCTCTTTTGGGGGCGCCTGGGTGGCTTAGTCAGTTAAGCGTCCGACTTTCGCTTAGGTCATGATCTCGCGGTTTGTGGGTTCGAGCCCCGCGTCGGGCTCTGTGCTGACTGCCGGCTCAGAGCCTGGAGCCTGTTTCGGTCTGTGACTCCCTCTCTCTCTGACCCTCCCCTGCTCACGCTGTCTCTCTCTCTCTCTCCTAGAAATAAATAAAACATTAAAAAAATTAAATCATGCTCTTTTGTTTTACTCTTCCTCGTTTTTTCTGCTTCATTATTCTCCATAGGTTTGTCCTCTATACTGCTGATTTGCTGCTCTGCCTCACCCATCCTTGCCACCGTGGCATCCATTCGAGATTGAAGTTCAGTTATAGCATTTTTTATCTCATCCTGACTAGCTTTTACTTCTTTTATCTCCATAGAGAGGGATTTTAATCTAGTTTCGACACCAGCTAGTATTTTTATCATGATGATTCTATATTCTGATTCAGGCATCTTGCTTGTATCTGTGTTGGTTAAGTCCCTGGCTAACATTTCTTCCTACTCTTTCTTTTGGGGTGATTTCCTTCATTTCATCATTTTGGAGGAAGAAAAGGAATTAATAAGGCAAAAAAATTTTAATTAAAAAATTGAAAACAACTCATACAAAGAAAAATCAAATAAATGATGCTAGATCCTAGGTGTGCTTGGTCTGGTTATCAAAATGAACTTGATTGATTGGAGAAAAAAATGGGAAATTTAAAATTAAAAAATTAAAAGCAACACATCCACACATACAAAATCAAATAAATGATGCTAGATCCTAAGTGTGGTTATTGAAAGGATCTTGATCGAATGGAGAAAATAGGGGGAAAATTAAAATTAAGAAATTAAAAACAACACACACACATAATTAAATAAATGACGCTAGATCCTAGGTGTGTTTGGTCTGGTTATTGGAAAAAAGCTTCATTGATTAGAGAAAAAAGGGAAAATTTTTAAAATTAAAATTAAAAACAATACTCATGTACACACAAAATCAAATAACTGATGCTGGATCCTAAGAGTGTTTCGGTCTGGTTATTGAAAGGAACTTGACTGATTACAGAAAAAAGGGAAAAAGGAGAAAAAAGGAAAAAAGAAAACATGGAGGAGCGTACTTGTGGGGATGAGCACTAGGTGATATATGGAAACCAACTTGACAATAAACTATTAAAAAAAAGAAACAAAACAAAACAAAATGTTTTAAAATTTGAGAAAATGAATACAATGAAATAGAAAAACTTGAACTGATGAAAGTAAAATAGAATTTGAAAAATTTACAAAAAAAGTAAAATATTCAGTTGAAAAAATAAAGGAAAATATTTTTAATAAAAATTGAAAATAAAAATAAAAATTTTAATTATCTTTGTATTCAAGTAAAAGAAAAGAAATGAAAAAGAAAGAAAAGAAAGAAAACAGAAAATTTAATAGATGGGCCAGTGAACAGACTGAAATACTATTGATATTACATTGCTTTCCCCTAGAAGTCAAATTATGAAGCACTTTATAGTCCATAAACTAAGCAGGTGGAGAGATTATTGGCGTTCCTGAAGAGCGAGGTTGGCCCAGGTGGGCAGGGCTTAGTGTAATGGCTCTGTTCTCCACTAGATGGCGCTGCTTAGCCTACTGGGGTGGATTGTTGTGGCACCTGTAGGCGTGTATGCGCATGCTCCGGTGGAGTGAAAATGGCCTCTCCCAGGTATCCAGTGTAGTGTCAGAACTATGCTCCCCCCCACCAGGAAATGGGCAACAGTCCTTTGTCTTTGGTTTATGTCTGTAACCATGTTGTCAGGTTGCCAGGTGGCACTTCGCTCCTGAGTTTTATCTGAGATGCGTCTGTATTTCCTGACCCTGTTACTTCTGAGGGACTGAGGCTTTGACCTGCTCAGATTGTCTGGGGGAGGGTCTCACCGAGCAATGGCTCCTACCGGCCATACCCAGGAATGCTACCGAGACCTTACTGCTGCCAATGTCCAGAAACTTGAGGCTGGGTGCCAGCCTGCCTCAGAAAAAGTTCACATGAGCGTGTAGCGGCAGCATTTCCAGGATTATGGGAAATCTCACGTGGCTTGAGGACCTTACATACCCACTCTTCTCCTAGGAATTCACTGTTCCCACCAGAGCACCATTAGGTATTTGAGCTGCGGAGTTTCAGACTCTCTGCTCCCACTGTTTATAGAGTCTTAATAGAATTTAAACCCTCCCCTTTCTCCCTTTTTAATTCAGTCCCTGTGGCTGTTTCCACCTTTCCCTGACTTTCTCTCCAGCTGCTTCTGTGGGGGGTAATTTTCTTGTACTCTTTCCCCATCTCTGTCCTCTCTCTGCAAGCAAAAACACATACATACCCTCTGCATTTCCTCTCTCCCCCAGTTCACCCCTCCATGCCACATACCTGCTGAGTTCTCTGGTTCAGGTTGTGCAGATTGTTGTGTTAATCCTCAAATCAGTTTTCTAGGTGTGCAGGATGGTTTAGCGTTGATCTGGCTGTATTAGATGTATGTGAGACAGAAAAAAGACTTCCATGGTGTTCCACCATCTTGACTCCTTCCCCCACGACTACTTTTTAGAAAGGACACACTGGAGGGGTGCCTGGGTGCCTAAGTCGCTTGAGCATCCAACTTTGCCTCAGGTCATGCTCTTGTGGTTTGTGGGTTTGAACCCTGTGGCGGGCTCTGTGCTGACAGCTCAGAGCCTGGAGCCTGCTTCAGAGCCTGTCTCCCTCTCTCTATGCTCCTCCCCTGCTCACACCCTCTCTCTCTCTCAAGAACAAATAAAGATACAAAAAGTTTTTAATAAAAGGAAAGTACACACTGGTAAATTGTTAAGATAATGGCTTTGTCTGAACACTGTTAGTCTTTCACAGGTCAATACCAATGGTGAAAACATTGACTATACAGTTCATGGTTCTGTTCTCCCATCATAAACTACAGGTTCCATCAGATATGTCATCCCTCAAAACAGGAGCTGGCTGTGTGAAAGCCATATGCGCTCCTCTAGACCACTGCACAGGTCGCGTTGTATTTATAACCATTTCCCAACATAACCAAATGTATTAAGGTTTGCTCCACTATGTTTGCTGTCCATTGATTGATGTTGTTCTGGTTATTATCTTCACCACCAAAGACCCCGTTCATATGTTCTTTAAGGATATTGTTGGCTTTGTCAGCATTGAAGCCAGCTTTGTGGCAGTGGCAGTCGTACTCCTCCATGGTACACTAACCCTCAGGGGGTGGAGTCTTCTCGTGTGTGTGTGTGTGTGTGTTTAAGAATAATTCCTTACCAAAAAAAGAATAATTCCTTACACCAATCCTGAGACATCCCAGTGGTGTAGGGCTAGATTTCCTAGGATTGATGCAAGACCTTTCTGAGTTCTCTCTCTGCCCAATCCTCTGTGAATTATAAGCTTTTCCAGTTTGGCTGGTGGAAACAGTATTGTTCCCATGCCTACATAAGAGCCAGGTTTCATTCCTTCTAATATTTTCCAGTGGCATTTCCTGGATCTTCGGTGGTTTCTTGAGAAGCACGCTCTGATCAGTACAGGGTTGGTGGATATCCAGGGAAGCCTCTGTGTGCTAGTCTGCTTCTCAGTAATTCTGTCCTGTGAACTCTAGCTGCCTTGGTCTCTCAAGACACTTGTCTGCATCTCCTCAACCCAGGAGATCTGCTGGAAACTCTCTCAAGTCAGTGAGCTAGGGTGATCTCAGGGACATCCAGTGTATTGAAAGTCATTGTCTCCTATCTTTTGTTATGTTGTCGGGCTATTTGGAGGCGGGAGGTCGAATCCAATCCTTGATGCTCCATCTTGGCCAGAATCAGAGCGTAATGTTTTTAGAAGGGCCTTTGATGAGTGTTTAATCTATTTTACATATTTGGCTAATTAAATTACTTTAAACATTTTAAGTTACATTTATAAAATTAATACATTACATTTCCTATTAACACTTCCATTGTTTGATTCATAAACAAAATTTTTTTCAAGTACTCAAAAAACTCATAACCTAATACATTAAAATGTATATTTTTAAAAACTTCCCTCAAACCTTCAAGCCTAATACATTATATATATGGTAGATATTACATACTCTTAAATGTTCTAATACTGTTTATAACCTTGGCAAGATTTTCATGTTAAACAACAATTCTAAAGTGGTCACTCAATTATATATTTTATTTTATCTTTTAAATAATTATTTATTTTGAGAGACAGAGGGCTAAGAGTGAGGGAGGGACAAGGAGAGAGGGAGAGAGAGAATCTCAAGCAGATTCCACACTGTCAGTGCAGAACTCAACATGGAGCTTGAACTCATGAACCGTGAGATCATGACCTAAGCCAAAACTAAGAGTCGGACACTTAACCAGCTGAGCCACCTCAGCTGGTTAGAGGCAACCCTCAATTACATGTTTTAAATTGAAACAAGATTGCCACATTAAGCCAAATTCTCTTGAACATTACCAATATCTTAAATCTCAAGGGTGAAAAGTCTTCTTTCTGAGGCTTCACTATTCTGTTGGGGCTCCTTGCTATCTGCCTCCAACTGGCAGAGCAATCAGGACCACCAGGAAAGTTTCTTGGCTGGCCTAGAAATGGCATGCTCAGTTGTGCTCACGTTCCATTATAAAGGACTTAGTCATGGGTAAATGCTTAATTTCTCAAGATCTGACTCCCAAACTGAGCAAGAGCTCCCTTTCCCACAGCTGCAAAATTTGAGGTTGCTCCAAGCTCTCAAAATCTTCAAGACCTTATCCTTCAAACCCTGGTCTTCTAACTTCACCTCTCTGTAAACTAGGTCCTGATGCTTGACTTCTAGACCATGAAAGAAACAATGTGGCCCTTTCCAGGGGCCGAAGTGGGGGTAGGGAGATGAGGGTGGGGAATCACAGAAACTTGGGGACAATAAAGGACTCTCAAATGAGAAGGAATGCTATGGTTCCATAAGACTAACTTCCCTTTCTCCTTTTCAGACCTCTCAGAGGACAGGGCTGTATGGGATGGAGGAGGGTGTGTGACTCAGGGGAATCCCTGGGACCCTCAGTGCACACAGATGAAAGAGATGTATAATGCAGGTGAGGCCCAGAAGCCCTGGAGATGCTGGGAGGGGGCACCTCTGAGTCAAGGGACTGAAAAACTGTTCATAAACCCAACTCCAAATCCCTGGATTTTACAATACATGACCATATGGCTTCTAGGGCCTTAAAACAATTATTATTAATAGATGGTCGGTTAGAGTGGCTAAAATGAACAAATCAGGAGACTCTAGATGCTGGCGAGGATGTGGAGAAATGGGCACCCTCCTACACTGTTGGTGGGAATGTAAACTGGTGCAGCCCCTCTGGAAAACAGTGTGGAGGTTTCTCAAAAAATTAACAATAGAACTCCCCTATGACCCAACAATAGCACTGCTAGGAATTTACCCAAGGGATATAGGAGTGCTGATGCATAGGAGCACATGGACCCCAATGTTCATAGCGACACTCTCAACAATAGCCAAAACATGAAAAGAGCCTAGAGGCGCCTGGATGGCTCAGTCGGTTGAGCATCTGACTTCCACTCAGGTCATATTCCCGCGGTTCGTGGGTTCGAGTCCCATGTCAGGCTCTGTGCTGACAGCTCAGAGCCTGGAGCCTGTTTCGAATTCTGTCTCTCCCTCTCTCTCTGACCCTTCCCTGCTCACACTGTCTCTCTTTCTCTCTCAGAAATAAATAACACATAAAAAAATTAAAAAATAAAGAGCCTAAGTGTCCATCAACGGACGAATGGATCAAGAAGATGTGGTTTACCTATACCATGGAATACTATATGGCAATGAGAAAGAATGAAATCTGGCCATGTGTAGCAACATGGATGGACCTTGAGGGTGTTATGCTGAACGAAATAAGTCAGGCAGAGAAGGATAAATACCATATGTTTGCACGTACAGGAGGATTAGGAGGTACTTAACGGAGGACCGTGGGGGAGAAGAAGGTGGGAAATAGGGGGGAGAGGGAGACAGGCAAACCATGAGAGACTCTTGAATGCTGAGAACAAACTGAGGACTGATGGGTGTGGGGGGGGAGGGGGAGATGGGCATGGAGAAGGGCACTCGTGGGGGATGAGCACTGGGTGTTATATGGAAACCAACTTAACAATAAACTATTTGTAAAATAAATA
>NW_024081660.1:641666-643883 GCF_003009895.1 Hyaena hyaena
TTTTTACAAATAGTTTATTGTCAAATTAGTTTCCACATAACACCCAGTGCTCATCCCCACAAGTGCCCTCCTCCATGCCCTTCCCCCCTCCTCCCCACATCCATCAGTACTCAGTTTGTTTCTCAACATTCAAGAGTCTCTCATGGTTTGCCTCTCTCCCTTTCCCCCACCGTTTCCCCCCTTCTTCTCCCCCTTGTTCCTCAGTTAAGTTCCTCCTAATCCTCCTATATGTGCAAACATATGATATTTGTCCTTCTCTGCCTGACTTCTTTCGCTCAGCATAAGACCCTCAAGGTCCATCCATGTTGCTACACATGGCCAGATTTCATTCTTTCTCATTGCCATGTAGACTTCCATGGTATAGATAAACCACATCTTCTTGATCCATTCGTCCGTTGATGGACACTTAGGCTCTTTCCATGTTTTAGCTATTGTGGAGAGTGCTGCTATGAAGATTGGGGTCCATGTGCTCCTATGCATCAGCATTTCTGTATCCTTTGGGTAAATTACTAGCAATTAGTAGCAACAAGTATTTCTGGTTCATTCAGACAATGGATTTTGACGCCAGATTTTGTCCTGAAAATGTTATAATAAAGAGTCCACATAAAGTACCCACTACTCACATAGACCCCTGTGGGCTCCTAAGGGCCTAAAATATTTTCAAAAGCACTGACAAAGTAACACAATTTGACAACTTTTACAGGACCTGGAAGGGAAGAATCATATCCTACTGAGAGTAACGAAACAGAGACAACATTCACAAAGAATAGAAAATCTGTAAGAAATTCCTATGCTAACACCTCCGTGGTACCTACTAGTACACAAGCTACATTGTCTCAAAAGCCAGCTGACAGATTGAGCCTATCTCCAGAAGAGGAAAAAAAGAGCTCAAAACAAAGAGAGAACAATTGGACATCAAATTACAATAACAATGCCATAAGAACATATTCTCTAACTTTCCCTGGCAGTACCTATCAAATTTTCAAAGACAGTAGCAACGAAGTGAGCACTTCTAGACAAAAAAGTACCTCTATAAAATCCACAGTAAATGTCACCACAAGGCACTCTTTGACAGAAGCCAGATCCTTCCACATAACCGCTCACAGTGTGAACTCAAAACCTTTGTCACGAGAAGGAAGTATTTCTCCAATTGCTGAAAAGCAAAACACTACAAAGGTCAGTTCCTTTCCAATTGCCGCTAAAAATGCCAACACAGAATCCTCGGGGAAACAACCAAGTTACAATTAAACATCCAGTGACAGTGCCACGAAAACGCTCTATTTGACAGAGGAAAGTACCTCTAAAACATCCGCACACAGTGATAAAACAATGTCCACTACTACAACGGCTATTTCCTGCCCCAGTTCAACTGGCAGTGCCACCACAATGACCTCTTTTACAGAGGTCAGTGGCTCTCCGACTTCCACTGAGAGTGTAACCTCAATGCCGTATTCCACAGACTACATTTCAGCTCTAACTAACACTGACAGTGCCAGGAAAAAACCGTCTTCAAGAGAAGCCAATACCTCTACAACATCCATTGAAAGTGCAACCATAATGACGATTTCTACAGCGGCCGTTTCCTCTCCCGGCCCCTCTGACAGTGCCGCCACAACGTCTTCTTCTACCGACGTCAGTTCCTCTCCAACATCCACTAAGAGTGTCTCGTCAACACCATCTTCGACAGACGCCGTTTCATCACCACCTAACATCGACAGAGCCACCACAGCGCTGTCTTCAACAGAGGTCGGTTCCTCTCCAAGTAGCACTGAAGGTGCCTTCACAACGCTTTCCTCTACAGTGGGCACTTCGTCTCCAACATCCACTGCCACTGCCACGACAACACGCACTTTGTCAGAGGCCACTTCATCTACAACATCCACTGAGAGTGCGACCAAAACATCTATTTCCACAGAGACAACAACCTCTCCAATATCCACTGAGAGTCCCACCACAAAGCCAACTACGAGCGAGGCCAGTTCCTTTCCAAGTTCCACTGGCAGAGCCACCACGACGCCCTCCTCGCCAGAGGCCAGTTCCCCTCCAGGTTCCACTGACACAACCATCACGACACCTTCTTCTCTACAGGCCACGTTCTGTCCAACATCCACCGACAGTGCCGCCAACACCACGTCTTCTTCAACACAGGCCACTTCGTCTCCAGCATCCACTGACAGTTTCAGCACCACGTCTACTTCGACAGAGGCCACTTCCTCT
>NW_024081661.1:0-26043 GCF_003009895.1 Hyaena hyaena
AATGGAATTTTTACAATGGATAGCTCTCTGTGATAAGATGTTTTTGGAAAATGTACAGAAACAGGTTTTAAAGAAGTATTCTTGCAGAACTACCCCCATTATAGCGAGGTTGAGTAACTAAGAAAATAACAGTGTGTTCACATTTTAATAACACTAAGATTAAGTCATAGGTTTGTAAATACTCGTATCCATCCTCATCACAGCTGCTAGTGTAAGGGAAGGTGTTTGTGGAATGTAGGCCTTAGGGAAGAGGTTGCTATACACCATCAGTTAGCAAAGGTGTATGTGGTAACTTATCTTCTGCCCTTATCTGTTCCTTCTCTCTAAGTTAGGCTCTTTGTCTCTGGGCTAAGACTTGATTTTCCAGTTATATTATTTATGGCACCAGAGAGCCAACCATACCTTTAAAGAGTTTAGCTCATTTCCAATACATAGAATAACCCTTTTGAGTGCATTTACCTTTGTGTCTAGTTTTATGATTTCTTGAATAGCTGGGACATGAGAGACATTTTTGGTAGTTGATTTACGTGTTGAGCTGTATGAACATCTTGGACTAATGCAATGGTAGAAACAGAATTGTACATGTAAAGGTCAATCTTTCATGAGTAAGGGTCATTAGCCTGTTCATAGCTCAAGGGAAAGTATGGAGGGAAACAGGACCAGCTAGAGACATGTTGTCTGTTCCCATAATTGAAAGAAGTTCCCACAGTAAGTTCCGTCACAAGGTGCAATCATCATACCAGGGCTGGAATTAGGGGATAAGTCACTCCCGATAATGATCAACAAGGTAACTTAGGGGTCAGTACTTAAGCAGAAATAATTGAGTGGGGGTGGATATCGGTCATCATCTGATTGGCAAGAGACCATGCAAACTTGCTTGAACTTCACAAGGAGTTTTCTCAACTAGTGGGCTCAGAGTGGCTCCCAACATTCTTCCCTCCCCCCACAATAAGAGGTTATAGCTAACCTTTGACATGTTTCTAATCTCAGTCTAGACACCTTCAGTCTACTTATTTAGTAATCTTTAAAACAAATGATCAATTGGTAAAGAGCTGGATACAGCAGTACCAATTTAAATGCTCAGTTTCTTTCTGTGTAGGTGTCTATCTGTTATAGGTCACATCTTCTATACCTATTTCTATTTTCCCTAACATCAAGGCCAGATAGAGTTTAGTCATATGGAAAAATCACATTTAAATCAGGTCTCTACCTCTTATAAGTTACATGACCTTGGGCCATTTACTGAGATCTTTGAATGTTTTGTTTTGTATATACAGAATGATAAAATGATGATACCTATCTAATATAAGTGTCCTTCAGAAGATAAGACGTAGTAACATAGACATTCCCTACTCAACCCCTACACTCAATTGGCATGCAATTTATTTTAATTTCCTATCCTTCTAAATTCAATTACTGTATCTTTGTGCAAATGTGAATTCCAAGGTGAGACTGTACAGAACTATACAGGATTAAGGAGTGGTGATGAATTTTTTTGATGGCAAAATTAAAGCAATCAGTAGCTGGTGCTATATCTAGTGGCATATGGACTACTTTTCAGAACACTCCTGTTAAAAAACAAAATGCTGAGCTTAATTGTCAAAACTGAAATCTCAGCATTGACATGGACAACACTTATTTCCACCATTCCTAAAATCAAAGGTAGTAAGCCTGGGGTGGGCAGTTTCCATATGTAAAATATTTTTGTGCATTTGTGTATATAGTTATTTTTAAGACAATATATATTTATAGTTTTCACATTTACCTGCTATTTCTGAGAGTCTGCATAAATATGTGATGGCACTATTCATGAACTCAACCAATGGTGCAGTCACTTTAATAATGACATGCTTCAGCAAAAATAAATATATTTCAGAGAAAGTCTTTCATGAGTATTCCCCAAGGATCTGAAAAAATTACATAAAACAAGATATTATTATGGGAAGACTCTATTGTCTGCACTGTGATTTGGCAAGGCTTTGGGATACAGTCATTAAATAGGTTGACTATAAATTTGTTTCACTGGTTAATTAAAAATCCAAGAGTTTGCAAGAAAGGCTGTCATATTATGTTGAATTTAATTTCTTAAAACACGTTGATCTTACAGAATTTTTTAACGAGTTCTGCAAGGGTAGTTGGGAACATTGGCAAATAGTACATGATCTCTTTTTAATCCAAGGTTGGTGCCTCTAATTTTGATGTTCAAGTTTGAAAAGAGTATATGGTTGTTTTGGTTTGGTTTTCCAAAACAGAATAAGCTACAGCACCATGTCTACAATCTCTTAGCATAAAATCATGAGGAAAAAATGACATTTCAATGTATCCTTAGAAAAACAAGTAGGCATAAGCATTTGCAGAACACTGTTTCTAAACAAGACATTATACTAGGAACTGTGTAAATAATTCTTGAATTCTTCTGGAGTCCTCCAGTGTGGAAACAATTTTTCTCCTCCTCACCCATGTCACTAACATATAGAGTTAATGAAAGTAAAGAACAGGGAGAAAAGAGACTTGATGAAAGGTGACATTTGTTGGCATTGATGATGCTAAAATGTGAATTCAGTTTCCTTTGACACTGAAGAAAAAATAAACAGGAAAAAAATATTTTTCCTCTTCCAGTTTTTCTTCCCAAAATGAACCTTAGTGGGAAAGATGCAATTGATTAAGTGGAATAAAGAACATTGAAGAACCAAATATATGTGCCTATGGCATATTCCTTCATTGGCCATTAGCTTATCAAACTCTATTACAACATAATTTCCAGGAATTTTAAATTATATATTTTAAGTTAAATATTTATTAAAGGAACAACTTAGATGATATACAATATCATTGATAAAGCTTTTCTGTCATATCTAAATGTAAGATAAACATGTGGGAAAAACCACCTACTGAAATGTGGAAGAAAAATAAAATTTAGCATTGTCATGCAAAATATTTGGATTTATTTTATCTAAAAAATAATATTTTATCTCAATCATATTCTTTAGGTACATTATATGCAAGTACATTTCAAAGTAGGTCCATACAGGAATGCCTGGGTGATTCAGTTGTTTGAGCACCTGGCTCTTGATTTTGGCTCAGGTCGTGATCCCAGGGTCATGGGGTTTAGCCCCATGTTGGGCCCTCGCACTGAGTATGGAGCCTGCTTAAAATTCTCTCTGTCTCTCTCTCTCTCTGTCTCTCTCTCTCTTTATCCCTCTCTCCCCCCTCTCTCCTTCCCTCTGTCTCTCCCTCACCCTCTGCCCCTCTCCCCTTTACGCTCTCTCTCTCTCTCTAAGAACAAAAGCAAAGTAGGTCCACATAGACCATATGTATGGGAGAAATAGAAAAATAGAAATATGAAAAAGTAACAGTATAAATTCCATGTTGGTAGTGTTGCAAAAGCTAAAAAACGATTGGTACTCTTCATTCCATACAAGTCTGTTATTATTTCTAGTCTTGGAAATTGCAATTCAGTACTAGTGCTTAATATGTCTGAGAAAGCTGTACCAGATATATATGAGAAAAGCAGAACTGTCTTATCTTTGCTTTCTTAATATACATCAGGCAAATGGGATGTTGGTAAATTTCATTTTTAAAGCAAGTACACACACTTCATCCTAAAGTAGAACCAGTACCATAGAATTCCAAGGAATTGATTGGTAGATGTGAGTGGAGGGGCCTAATTTGTTTTAGAAAATTATGCTTACATCAGTTACATCATCAATATTCTAACTGTGCTTAGCGTGTGTTTTTGGTTGTTTCCTAACAGATGAAAAATACAAATGAGTGGTAAAAGTAGATGAGCTAAGAGTTCCAAGACTTTTCCAATTGAAATTCTTCCTTGAACACTTTATGTTAATTGAGGGTTGGCAAAAGGCTATCCAATATTGTTTATAACAAAAATATACATATAAAATATATAATACACATGTATAATATACATGTAATATACATATATACAATATATAATATACATGTGTTATATATAATATACAAATATAATATACATATATATGATACATAATATATATGTATATTTTATACATATAAGCCCTGACTTCAGTTTTAATAGAGTAAAATCACAAAAGGTACTAGCCAGATCTGGGGAGGTAAAGAGAAATGAAAGGTAAAACTTACTGAATGGTTACTTTGTTCTAAGAACTACATAAGGGGACTTTATATTATTTTATCTCATCTTCAGATAGTCTTACAGGAAAGCATGGTTGGTTTTATTTTTCTTGTGAGCAAACTACCTTTCTGTTTCCTAGAAGTAATAGCAGTAAGAATAACTAGTTCAGGTTACAGATAACTCTGTCCAATAACCACAGAGATGAAATAACTTACCCAGATAGTCGAGAGCAGAGCTAAAATTAGGACAAAGTTTGGCTTCACCCCTAAGGTCATGCTTTTTCCACACCAGTGCACTTTTTACTACTTATCAGTACTTCTGGAAATTTATGAACTCATTAGGTTAGATGTGTTCTGAGATATAGTATGTAAAATGAAGTATATACCTTAAAAAAGGCAATAATGGTTTAAGAAAAGCTTGAATAAATAGTTTCCAAATGTCATTCTGTGATGATATTTGGGCTTGGGTGACCTGTATAATGACATAGAAAACAACTGATCAGGGCCTATTGGTCAATATTCTAAAAACATCTACAGTAATTTAGGCTTTTAAAGGCTGTATTATTGAAGGATAGCTATCAAAATCACTCCTTTTATAATGTCAAAGTGGGCAATTTAGAAAGATGGGCGAGAATAATTGTCCTTTATATCTGCATTTAATATTTACTGAATGAACCAAGAACTGTATTGGTCACAGAGGAGCTACATCCCAAGGAAAGATCTATTTACAAATGGATCTGTCATTCCTATCTTAGATCACAATGACTAAATCCTTTTAAAAAGTTGTTCTTCTAGACAGAATTGTCTAGAAGAACAATTGTCTAGAGACAATTGGTCACAGTACTCAGCTTCATGATCATTAACATCTGTATCTTATTGTATCTTGTATATTTTTTCTATGCTAGATTGACATGACTTGGACACATTTCAACTTTTTAAAAGAAGTTATTATATAGGCTACGGGGGGTGGGGGGGAAGTATCCAATAAAATCAGGAAGCAGACCTCTTAATTTCACCCATCCATGGAGTTGTTTTCATTAGGAAATAAAATGGGAAATGTTATTTTTGTATAGTTTTTTTCAAAAAGTTGTTTTTTAATTATTTACTGTTTTTAGTTTTGACCAGTCTGATATTATTGATACCTTTCATAGATATTTTCAATGAAATATTGTAAATGCTTTTCAGGTAGTAAATCACCATATAATATGAATAAAAACAGAAGATGGATCAAACACAATTGTGATTTTAATGAAGAAAATCTTCCTTATAAATGAGTAAAAGTGCTAATACTAACATGACATTCTATGAGCAGCTAAATAAAGCAGATGCTCAAAAACTTGAAATGCCCTCAAGAGCCAACTTCTTGATTACAAGCACTCATAATACCAGCCTTATTATGCTCAGGTGATAGTTAAGGGGGAAAACTAGAGCTTAGTTTACATGCTGATTTTCCAAACCTTCTGATAACTTAAGATCCATCATAGGAAGATGTAAGAGAAGAAATAAATCTCATCTTAGAAGTTACCAGGAGTAACTGATGAAATGATAGGGATTTTATGTATCTCTAGATTGTGCCTTGGACCTATTTATAATATGTTAGATGGAGTGGTGATTTTTGAGACTTAAATTATGACAACCACCTACTGATTAGGCTTTACTGGGCAAGACATTTTGGTTTTGTGGCTAAAAAGAATATAATTTCTTTTTTTTTTTTAATTTTTTTAATGTTTTTTATTTATTTCTAGGAGAGAGAGAGAGAGAGACAGCGTGAGCAGGGGAGGGTCAGAGAGAGAGGGAGTCACAGACTGAAACAGGCTCCAGGCTCTGAGCTGGCAGTCAGCACAGAGCCCGATGCGGGGCCCGAACCCACGAACCGCGAGATCATGACCTAAGCGAAAGTCGGACTCTTAACCGACTAAGCCACCCAGGCTCCCCAAAAGAAAGTAATTTCTAATAAAGCAAAGCTACATTAATTGTTTCAAGTATATAGGGCAAATAGTTAGATCTCATGGATAACAAAACATGTTTCTTGTTCAGAAGCCAGAAAAACCAAGAATAGACAAATATGTGGAATGTGTACAGATCAGGATGCAGATAAGGCAACCCCAAACTGGTATCTTCCATATGAACTCAGCCCAAGTTCTGTTCATAGTTCAAATATCTTAAAAATCTAGTTAATGGTAGATATCAGATAAGTAAATAGCATGAATATTGCTGGAGGTAGAAACCTTTGTACAATTCAGTTTATTCATTAGTGATAAGGACTGATGAACAAACCAGAAAAAATGGGTAAAATAAAATTTACTTACAAAATTTGCAAACACCAAAGCGAAGGAAGAAGATGGAAGGGGGAGGAGAAGGGAGAGAAAGAAAGCAATATAGATAAAACAAAATCAGTGTGCAGTGTATACATAGTAGACAGTATGACATAAAGCTTGTGTGGATGCACTTTGAGACTAGATTGCCTGTGTATGAATTTATCCTTTCTCATTTGACCTTGAAAGTTATTTATCCTCTATGTGCCCCTCCATGGCAATTTATATATAAATCGAAATCAATAATCCTACTTCACAGAGTTGTTGAGAGGGTTATTGTGGGGAATTGATACAAAACTGCATTGTTTTTAAGTAATCACAATGAATATTAAGATATTTAAGGATATATAGAATTCTGAAATAAAGGAAGTAATCAATGGATGCTTAAAAATGTTGGAGCAAGTTAGATTGGTAGGCAAACTGCAATGAAATTCTGATGGGGGTATGAAATTCAATTAGATAACCCTACTAAAAGTAAGATCTCATTGACTTTAACACTTCCTATAAAAGGTTAAACTGATCCAGTACCCAAAAAAGTAGAAAAATATTCATAGAATCAAATATTTAACTTGCTTCAATTTTTCTTTGACAAAGCACGTCTTTTGTTATGCACTTTCTCAATTATGCACAAACCAATAAGATTTAACATAATTGTCTATTGTTTAAAAGTAATTTTTCAATTAACTCTACACAAAGAATGTGTTCCAAAATTAGTAATGTAAATTGACTCAAAATTTTCTTTTGTAATGCACTCTAGTTATAATTCATGGCAAAATTATAGTGGAAAAAACTCCAAATAGTAGAGTTAGCGTTTCCATGGTTCCAGGCAATAACATAGGATATGCTTTCTTTGAATTGATGCTTTTGCATTTGATTTCAGTTTTCAGTCTTCCTCCTTTTTAAAGTCTCTATGTGGTTTCTTCAGTTTAGGCTGCAAAATGGAGATGACAGGAAAGAAATATCACATTTGTAAGAGAGATGCAAAAGATCATTGAAACTGGTTTTCAATAACTCTTTTTTTTAAGTTTATATATTTATTTTGAGAGAGACTATGAGCAGAGGAGGGGCAGAGAGAGGGGGAGAGACAGAATCCCAAGGAGGCTCCATGCTGTCTGCCCTAAGTCAGATGCGGGGCTCGAACCCATGAACCATGAGATCATGACCTGAGCTGAGATCGAGTCAGACACTTAACCAACTGAGCAACACAGACACCCTAAGTTTTCAGTAACTTTCAGTAACTCTTGAGTCCACATCAGGTTTTGCGGCTGCTTGAGATTGAACCGGATATTGATATATAATCAATCTAGAAAAAGACAATTCTGGTACTGTTGACTAATAGTTCCATTATCAGTAAATTCTTCTATACTAGTTATCTATTTCTCCATAACAAATTACCCCAAATTTAGTGGCTTAAAATAACATGTATTTATTATCTCCAGGATTCTGTGAATTGAAAACATAGATGCAGTTCATCTGGAGCTTCAGCCTCATAGTCTCTCATGAGGCTGTAATCAATGTTAACCCCGGGTCTGTGGTCTCGTCTGAAGGCTCAATTGGAGAAACATAGGCATCAAGCACATTTAGGTGACAGTTGGCAGGATTGAGTCCCTCAAGGGCTGTTGGACATAGGATTCCTGATGGTTGTTGGCTGGAGACCACCCTCAGTCTCTTTCCATCATGACTTCTCCCTAATCGCAGCTTTCTTTATCAAAGTGTATAAGCAAAGTGGCAATAAAGAGAATTTTCCATCAAGAAAGAAGTTATAATCTTTTGTGACCAAATCATGGAAGTGGCACCTCAGCACCTATGTTATATTTTGTTGATTAGAAACAGGTCACTAGGCTTAGCCCACACTCAAATGGAGGGATTACACAACATGTTAAAACCGTAAGGAGGGTATCACTGGAGGCCATCTTAGAAGTCTACGTACCACAAATTCCATCCCACTATTACATTATCATTGGTGTCTTTCATGAACTAAATACAACTGATTACCTCTCACCAGCTCAGATACTCCAAACCTTGTTGCCTCAAATGCAAAATATGAGAAAGAAAATAGACATTTTATTCCATTATTTACTTATACATTTAGGCCTCGAGATCATAATTTAACAAATCTAATTCTGGTTTTATGAAAGGTGTTTCTCCTATTGATGCCTTTAGCAGTATTTAACTTGTTTCCTCTACTATTCCCCTGAATTATTCGAATGGAAGCTTATCTATGTGAAAGTGAGATTCTTTATTTTTGAGTTATAATATATCCAGTTTTCTGCCTACTTAGCTAATGAGGAACTAAGAAACTGGCTTTTTCTGAAACAGAGCACTTTGATAACACAGCATTCATAAATTACAAAGAAAGAGCATTTAGCAGCAGGAAATGTCATGTTTCCCAGTAAGATCCCGAGGCTACATATGCCAAATGGCACTCCCCAAGTTTGACTGAAACTGCAGATCTCCTTTTCTAGTTGAGTAAACTCTGACCAGACTTGAGAAATAAGATAAATTTGAATTAAATTCCTGGGTTAATCACTTTTATGACCACAGAAGAGTAGTCTCAAAAGTCTCCACTTTTCTACAAGCAAATAATATATCCCATTTTTATTAGATGGCATAATTTATATAATGTTGTTGGCACATTATTAAATATTTAGTTATCATATTCTTGACTTGATTGTGCCATAAACATTATTTGCTAATTTCACCAAGAGGGAATATTCAACTCTAGACTGTAAAAACTTCAGTAAACAAAACTAAATAAAAACCATATAAATAAATACATAATTAGGTAATTCTAAAGAATTGAAATCCTTGATACAATTCAAATATGGAACACAGATTAGATAAGAGTAGGTTATGCTTAATTCCTGATTTTAATAAATGTACTGTGGTTGTTTAAGAGTAAATACTTATTCTCAGCAAATGCTCTGAAAAATCTGAGGATTCAAAAATTAAATAATTTTTACCTAGGGAGAAGAGAGAGACATGCACAGAAAAGAGCATGTCCAAAGGATCAAGAAATTCAACAGTATTGCAATTTCTGTTTCCAATTCTGGACAATCATCTGTGTTTGTCTATGTGTTCTGTCAGTATCTACATATTTTCTTGAAATGATTTGTATTTTTCCATCACTGCTCTTGCTCCAAAATCCACCCATCAGCCTTCGAGGCAGCTGCTTAGCACTATGTTTTACATTGTACGGCAGTCTTTCTTGCCTTTGCTGCCACAACACTTGTCTTTTTCTTTCTAAACTCACAAAACTGATTTTTTACTTTATGTCTAAAATTGTCGTTTACTTTTATGCCTCAATTTTGTTACCTTTAAAAAAAATACTGTTGCCTGATCTTATAGGTCCCTTCCTACTCTGAAATTTCTTAACTTATCCTTATTATAATTCATAATTTTAGTCTGGTCCTCATTTCCAGCAGGTGGAGATATAGAACACTAATTTTGTCATGTAACCTAATACACTGATTCTTCTTTTTAAGTGCTATACTGCAAGAAAGTTAATAAGTCATCTATATTCTCAGATAAGACAATGGTCAGGAGAGAATGTAGGCAAAACAAAGGGTAGAAATCCAAAGCAGCCCAGTTACCTTGTCTGTTCATTAACCATCACTGTTCAGTATCTAATAACCTTAAGAGTACCTACTTCTGCCTGTGGAAGGTCATATTTTCTAACTAGATTTT
Organism: Hyaena hyaena; assembly: GCF_003009895.1. NCBI lineage: Eukaryota > Metazoa > Chordata > Mammalia > Carnivora > Hyaenidae > Hyaena > Hyaena hyaena. The sequence continues at coordinate 10,116 of NW_024081661.1, forward strand.
GAGAACTAATGGTAAGCATTTACTGTATGTTTAAGGAAAATATGCCTCAGAAATGTAGAGTTAAGTAGGAAAGTCTGCAAAAGTCAAGTTGAACACAGTGTTAATCAGTTTCAGCTGGCTTTTAACTATTTTTAAAAATTATTCTTGAAGTGACAACAAAAATATCTTGTCACATACAAGCCAAAAGAAAAATAACAAAATTTCATGGAGGAAAAAAAAAATTCTCACTTCTGTGTACTTGCCTGTTTTGGAGAAAGTACTTAGGAAGGAGTGGATATGGTCTTCCCCTTCTATTAAATATGCTGTTCCTTGTAGCATAACAGAATCCAAATGCAGATGTTCCAACCTCTTTGGTGAGACTGAGAATGTGTCACAACAGCTTCCAAATAATTATTATTTGAACTTTTCTTCCTCTCTTGCACATATTGGCCTGCATTTTCTGTTGATTCTTGATGTCTATAAATAAACAGTGTAATTAAAAAGGTGGAGAAAGACCAGCATCTGGTAGGGATGTTTATTGCTAGGTGGCCTGACCCTCTTGCCAAGGTAATTTACTTTGCTAGGGTTATTTATTTTCTTTCCTTTTTTTGAAATGTACAGCAATACACTTCATGTTCTCTGAATTGTGAAGTAACTCTGAGATGATAATAACTTTCTGTTTATTGTATATGAGGGTTATTAGGGTCATGAGTGATGGGATGATATTTTTTGAGTCCTTACTATGGAACAGACTATGAACTTGGTGTATTATATACATTATGTTGTATAACTGTAGGAGCTTCCCTACATCATTGTAAGTATCACCTGTGGAGAAACTGAGCTCAGAGGTGTGAACTGTTTGGCCTAATGTCATTAACTCATAACCATAAGGAGTTTGGATTTGAGCATAAGTTTTCTAGGCCCTACGACCCATACATGTTGACCTCCTTTATGTTATATTTCCACTGTAGATAATCCAAACCTATGCAATACCCTTAATTTTTAGGCAACTCATTATTGACAACTATTTGATAGTTCCTAAAAGAAAAAGGATAACCCCTAATGCCTTGTACTTTTACCCCCACCAACTTGCCACCAGGTGCTGGAACACTTGACATTATCAAATGAAAACCCTAGTTCTTTTAAGGTCAAGATTTAAACATGTAGATATAAATATGTAGATTCTTCCTTTGCTGTCCTTTTGCATAAAGGAAGATTATTGGTATTGTGGTTCCTACTTCTATATGTTGCTAGGAAAATACATCAGTCTCCCTAGATTCCAAGTACATCATAGGTTCAAAACTTTTTTGGGATTAGGCTGTTCGTTGGTCAGTGAAATAGAGGATTATAAGCGACTTCTGTTATTCCTAGGCATAAATTAAAAAAAAAAAAAAAAAAGGTGGCAGTGGCTAATTTAGCCCATCCACTATTTGCTATTGATTAATTGGTGTCAGTCAAGTTGAGATGAAGCTTTTTTCAGCATGAGTTTTTCAGTACCTGTAGTGAGCAGATCTCCCTCTTTAGTCAGAATAGGGTAGATTTTGCTGTGATAATAAAACACCCCCAGACCTTCCATAGAATAGCCCAATAAAGAGTTATTTCTCACTCATATGAAATATTTGTAGGCTGACTAGGGACTCTAAGCCATGTTTTAAACATCCTTACATTGGTGCCTGGACTGATGGAGCTGGCTACTACCTATTATATTTCTTATAATCATGAAAGAGGGAAAAGAGAGTACAGAGAAGTGCTGACTGGCTCATATTTTCTGTTCACTTTATTTTGGCCAGAGCAACATATATGGCTATGGCCTGAATGCAAGGAGGAGGAGAAAATATAACTTTGCCATCTGCCTGGGAAAAGGGCACCAAATATTTGTGAACAACCTTAATGACAATCACAACCTCTAGTCTGCCCCCTTGAGTTACACATAGAGCATAACCAAGAGATGATCTTATGTAAGGCAATCTGGAAGGGCATTGAGGTGTTACTTCAGCAATATCAGCCCAATTGGACCTAAATTGGACCGAATAGTAGAAAACTGGTTAAGAAATCATATTTCACATATATTAGCAGTTTCCAACTCTAGGTACACACTGGAATCACCTAAAATGTTTTAAAAAGTATTAGTATTTAAGGTTTACCACCCACTAATATCATCAGGGCCTGGACCTTGATATTTTTTATTTAAAGCTTCCCAAAGAATTGTAATGTCCAACTAGAGTTGAGAACCATTGATATATACAACTGAATATTATGATATAGAAGTATAAGTAATGATTTTCAATCATTCCCATTATCTATAAAAATCAACTTCAGGGGTGCCTGGGTGGCTCAGTTGGTTAAGAATCTGACTTTGGCTCAGGTCTTGATCTCATGACTCATGAGTTTGAGCCCCATATCAGGCTCTTTGCTGACAGCCTGACACTTCAGATCCTCTGACCCCTCTCTCTCTGCCTCTCTGTCTCTCTCTGCCTCTCTTTCTCTCAAAAATAAACATTATAAAAAGCTACTTCAAGTTTAAAAGCAAGTCATAAAATGCTTTGATAATCTGCTCTGTACTTATATTTATTTAAACGTACAAGTTTAGAATGCTACACTGTGAAATAGTACATGTGTTCGCCCCTGGGGAGTGGTTAGGCCTTTATATGTCTTATTATGAGGAAGAAGAAAAGGTTTTAAGCTATACTTAGTTTCCATTTTCTTTTTCTAAGTAATTTATTATTATTTTATGTTTCATGATTATAATCTTTTTATATAAGTAAAAATTTAATGCTAAAGTTTAAAGGGCAAAATATTACTTAATACCTTAGAACTATAAAATTCTGCCATATTTTTAAACATATTTTTTAATGTTTATTTCTTTTAGAGAGAGAGAGAAAAAAAAGAGAATGAATGGGGGAGGGGCAGAGAGAGAAGGAGACACAAAATCTGAAGCAGGCTCCAGGCTCCCAACTTGTCAGCACAGAGCCCAACATGGGGATCAAACTTACAAGCAGTGAGATCATGACCTGAGCCAAAGTTGGATGTGTAACCAACTGAGCCACAAAAGGTGCCCCAAAAGAGTGCCATGTTTCTAAATAGGGTACTATAATGTTAAAAAGATGTCCATCTTCACGAAAGTAATTAACAGCTGTAAAGAGCAAAATACCCAGATTCTTAGGGGTAATTTGAGGAGAATTTAATTATTTTAAATCTTCTCAGGAAGAATTATCACTTTTAAATACATCAATTTATTTAAAATATTATATATAAAATACATTTGAGAAACAAGTATCCTGAGTTTTCATCCTAAGTTACTAAAACATCATACATTTAGAATATTGAGAAGACTTGTACATCTGTAGGATTAGAAAATGCATACTTCAAAAGAATAAAAATGGTTGTGGCAGACCCCCAAAATATATAAGAATCTAAAATGTAGTAAAGGTGACATTTCAAAGTATGGAAGAGAAAATATATAGTACTGAGTAATTTGCTCTGTTGAAAAGTAAAAAGTTTCCTATTCCATACTATCAACCAAAGATTCATCATTATTCAAAATTTAAATGTGGAGTACAATCTTTAAAAGTAAAACATAAATAAAGAGGAGTAGATACGTCATCTTGGAAAATAAGCTTTTCTAAAGATGGAATCACAGAAGCTAAGTCTACTACACACTTGTAAAAAAATAAAAATCTAAAATATCTGTGTCATTATAATATCACGAAACATCAAAGTTCATCAACACCCTGAGAAATTTAACACCATTTAGCAAAAGAGTAGTAATCTTTAGTAAAAAACTCCAGAAAATTATTAGAAAACGTTTAAGAAATGGGGCACTTGGGTGGCTCAGGTGGTTAAACATCTGATTCTTGATTTCCCCTCAGATCATGATCTCACAATTTGTGAGACTGAACCTAATCTGCTCTGCTCCGCACTGACAGGGTGGAGCCTGCTTGGAATTCCCCCTTTCCTTCTCTTTCTGCCCCTCCCCTGCTCACTTATGTGCATGTACATGCATGTGTGCTCTCTCTCTCATAATAAATATTTTTTAAATGTTTAAGAAATCAAAAAATGCAGACAAGTGGATAGACAGTTGGCAAAAGAAATACAACATAATTGATTCAAAATCCATTACATATTTATACTCTGCCTGTTAGGATATAAGCACTGTTCTAAACTCAATAGACTAATAAACATGATAGAACCTATGACTTCTGAGTGTATATTCTAGTAGGGAGAAATAAAATAAGCAACTAAGTGTGACATGAATATAATGCTGAATAATAAAGCAGATTATGGGCATTAGGATATACATATGTATGCATACAAAGCAGGATTTAGGAATGGCTAATTCACATGGGATGAACAGCAAAAGCTTCACTGATTGTAGTAGGTCATTGAGTCATGTGGGCAAAGTACTGTCCAGGCAAAAGACATAAATGCAGTTGCTGAGATAGAATGCTCACTGCGTTTCAGGGACAGTGGTATGATGTCACCATGATGGAGTTGAGTCGGGGGAAACAGTGAATGCTAAAGGGTTCTGGAGATATATGTAGGGACAAGATGTGAAAGAGTCATCCAGAAGGGGAAGGGTGACTAGGCTAGAACTGTAGAGTGAAATTATCAAGCGGTGCTAAAGGCTCACAGTTCTCAGTGGCCATACATTGAAAGTGAGAGCAAGCATATTTGCTTTCCAGCCATGTTCAGTTGTAGACCCAGAGGAGACAGGATTACATTGAGTTACTCTTGGGGTTTTCTAGACCAAGAAAACAATAAGAAAAACAAAAATGAGCAAAGAACTTGAGGGTATCTGCAAGGGAGTCATTACCTGTTAAGAACCAATGAAAAAGAGAATGTATTAAATCCAAGTAAAAACAATAATATAAATTACCAAATACTCACATAAACTTTTCACTGAATCACATGGCATATCATTATATTTGAAAATATTAACCAATTTTGGCAAGAGTAAGAAAACCACCTGTTAGTGGTTTGATATTATTTTATGAAAATTTGATAATTGATATCTAAATCTTTAAAATGTTATTCAGAAATTCACTACCTTCAAAGTAGTGGATTGTTTTTCCAGTAGGAGCTTTGCTTTAATATTCCATGTAGTAGTAAAAATACTGGAATCCAAGTAGAGTTCAAATACCCTATCCTTAATGTCCACCAGTAGATAATGGAATAAATACCTTTGATATGAATTCATCTTTGTTCAATGACTTGGAAATATATTCATTTACATACGTGCATATGTATGTGTGTGTACATGTATAGACTTTATATATAAATAAGCTTATACTCCTTGATATAAACACACATAGTTTTTAAAAATTTTTAATGTTTATTTTTGAGAGAGAGAGAGAGAGAGTGCTAGCAGAGGAGGGGCAGAGAATTCCAAAGCAGGCTATGCGCTATCAGCACAAAGCCTGACAGGGGCTCGAACTCACAAACCATGAGATCATGACCTGAACTGAAATTGGATGCTCAACTGACTGAGCCACCCAGGCTAAACACACACACCCAGGTCTTTAAGTAAAATATTTACTCACAAAAAAAAATACAGGGTTAGAATATAATTTTGGTTTTGAAATAAACTTCGTGTTTAAGTGAATCATATTTATTGTTATGTGTATATATATATATATATAGTTAACATATGTAGATATATGCATATATACTCTATAAATATGTTTATGTATATATACTTTATATACAAACATATGTATATAAATTTACACACACAAACACACACACATATATATACACACACACACATACATACAAATAATTACATGTATATAGGATCCATGATACTGGAGTGATCTAAAATTAAGATTTAAATACAAAGATTAATGTTCTGCTATGATGCTTTTACATGGATGACTCCAAATCTCTGCTGTGGGTTTAACCATTGGTAAGTTGCAAATGATATTTACCTCATAGACTTGTGGGAAGGATTAAATAATATAACTTATTCAAGGAAAAAGATCCAAGCATTCTTACTCTGCCAATTACAGATTGTGTGGCTTCTAACAAGTCTCTGAGAATCCATCTCCCCAACTATAAAATCCAGATTTACCTACTCTAAGATGGTTGACAGGAATAAGTGAGATAAAATATATGATCTGGTATAATGCGTGGGATGGAGTATTCCTAAAATAGTAATTTTCTAACCAGATTTATCAATTTTCACTACTAGATAGATTGTGTTAAATTGCATGATTATTTTCTGAAGTTTCAAAGTATGCTGAAATACCATACACCGATCCTTTATGCTCATTCTTTTATTCCCAGTAATTTTCTTTTTTCTTTTTTTTTCCAGACTCTATTTTCAACTTCCCTCATAATGATCCCTGTTTATCTTAATATGTACCCAGAGATAGTTTTATTGACTAGATACCATAGAAGAACTTCATTCCAAGAAAACAAACTGAGCCAAAACAGAGCTTTACTTTCAAAGACCTTTTGATTTTTTTTTTAATTAAGTGAAAATCACAAAGTATGGACCTTCTATATCTTCCTACCAACTGAGACAACATGGCATAGACATTTGTAGCAGCAGAAATTCTGGTATCCACACATGATAGAAGAAAGTATAGCAGTGAGGAGTAAAAAAAGAAAATTCAAGGGTGCCTGGGTGGCTTAGTTGGTTGAGTGACTGACTCTTGGTTTCTGTTCAGGTCATGATCTCAAGGTGTGAGTCCTGCATTTGGCTCTGTGCTGAACATGCAGAGTCTGCTTGATATGCTTGCTTTTCTCCTCTCTTTCTGCCCCTCTTCCACTAGTGTGCATGCTCTCAAAAGAAAGAAAGGAAGGAATAAAGAAAGAGGGAAGGGAGGAAAGGAAAGGAAAGAAAGGGAAAGAAGGAAAGGGAAGGAAGGAAACAGAAGGAAGGAAAGGAAGGAATTCCAGTACATAGGTAGTGGATAGAGGGGGAGTTTAATTTGCTTTTGAATTTTTATTTTTTATCTCTGAGAGTTAAAAAAGCTTCTGAGAGGCTATGGAGTTTTAGAATATCCTAGAAGGGAAAAAAGAAGATACTAAAAAAATAATATTTCTGTAGGTTATAAATTGGTCAACGTTCAGTGATACTTAAAGCTCTAGTTAATATTAAAAATCACTAAGCACTTTTTTAAAGTTTATTAATTATGAGGAGAGAGTGCATGAAAATGGAGGAGGGGCAGAGAGAGGGAAGGAGAGAATCCCAAGCAGGCTCCATATTGTCAGCATAAAGCCTGATGCAGGGCTGGAACTCATGAACTTTGAGATCATGACCTGAGCTGAAGCAAGATGCTTAACCAACTGAGCCACCCAGGTGCCTAGGAAAATTAAATACTTTTAAATTCTTTTGTTTTTCTGGACTCTGCTTCTTCCAGTGGGGCCACAAGAACAGATTGGGTAAAGAAGGGGACAGGAAGTTGGCTCATAGTGGTTTAACTTACATTTTAGGGTCTGTTTAGAATTGGATATCTAAGGTATAGTGCCTAGTTGAGGCATTTTTGCCTATGTTGCTTTAATTATGATATAAAGTTTCAATTTTATATGAGTCTTTATACTCTTGGGGTAAAATGTCAAAGACTATGTAGAGACAAACCCTAAGTCAGGATTAGAATACTGGTGAAAATGGATACATTGTGATTAAATGATTTTGTGGAAAATGAAAACTAAGTTAATTTCATTAAGAATTTTTTAAATGCTTTTTATTTTTGAAAGAGAGAGAGAGAGAGAGAGAGAGAGAGAGTGAGCAGGGGAGGGTCAGAGAGAGAGAGATATATAGAATCTGAAGACAGGCTCCAGACCCTGTCTGGACAGCTGTCAGCACCGAGCCTGAAGTGGGGTTCAAACCTATGAACTGTGAGATCATGACCTGAACTATAGTCAGATGCTTAGCCAACTGAGCCACCCACATGCCCCAAGAATTTTTTTTAATAATCAAGAGAATTTCTAAAGTGGAAATCTTTCAAAATTCATATTCATCAAAATTCATGTTCTATTTGGAAGACATGAGAAGACAATTAAAAATCTACTTAAAGTAGGGGTCCTGGGTGGGTAAGTCGGTTAAGCATCCAACTCTTGGTTTCTGCTCAGGTCATGATATCTTGGTTTGCAGGTTCTACCCCTGAATCAAGCCCTGTCAGCACAAAGCTTGCTTGAATTCTCACCCTCCATCTTTCTTTTTCCCCAGTCCTGCTTGCTTGCTCTCTCAAAATAAATAAAAACTTTAAAAATATCTACTTAAACTAGTACAAGTCCACTTTCCTTTTCTAGGGAAGACTAAATATGCTGAAAATTTGCATATTACAGTGGGACTTACAATTAAGTAGGTTTAGAACTGTTACTATGGATCGGCACATCACCTTTGTCCATGTCATAGGGCAAATAGTAATAATCCTTGTACAGTCCACTAGAGTATGTGGACAAGGTTGTATCAGCTCAAAACAACAAAGTTGCCTTTAGCTAAAATGTACCTCAGAAGTTACCTGCTTTCCCTGAGGACGGAAGGGAAAAATATTTTGGCATATATTAATATCTTCACAACAATGGTTTAGAACACTCCCTCACAGTAGGTTCTTTAGAGATTTACAGACAGCAACACGGCAAAAGTCAAAGACAAAGATTTCAAATTATGGCTAAAATTTGCTATTAGCGTAGTTGAGCATTAGATATTCTTTGAAGCTCATACAGCCCTATATGTAGACAAAAGCTTACAAAAGTCATTCATGGACTCAAAGATATAATAACAAAACCATTTCAGTTTCCATATAGGACTCACTTCCTAAGCAATGGAATTTGACTATCATCTGTGTTGAATTTATAGGTATCTAGTAAAAGAAAAAATGTTCTTTCTAATTAAAATTGGAAAAGCTTTTACACAATACTTTTTGTAGGGTGAGAAATAATAAAAATTGAACTCCCCAGAATTGGGGGAATGCAAGATACTCTCATGACTATTTCAACCATGAACGTGATCAATAATTAAGGGATGATTGGCCTCATATACTGTAATCTTTCTTCACTCCCCTTAGTCATTAGCTGTGAGCAAGGATTAAATTTGTAATGGGCACATTTCCTTTTTCCCTTTCCAAGTTGATATGAGGGGGTTACCTGATAGAAAAAGCCTAATCGTAACTATGTTCCCAGAACTGTTCAAAGGAAATTACCTCTAGTCTAGTGGTTCAAAGAGAAAAACAAGAAGAGAATTTGCCATTCAGTAGAGGAACCTATGAGTAAGATAAAGATTGTCTGTTTTTTTGTGATCAGAAATCTTTGCCAGGAACTTCTCAAGAGAAAAATGAGAGGAAAGTGTTTCCTCTCAAGGCATCCTGTACACTGCTTCCTATGAGGAACAAGGGAGGATCAGGAGTTTAACCATCCTGGGGTATCCAGGTACCATCATTCCACAGGGACGGAGGCTCCTGGCAGCCCTTTCTATCAGGGAGATAATGGAGCTATAACATCACACGGAATGATAAAGAGAAAGTCAGGAGGCTGTACTAGAGGTGTTTTGTTTTGGGAGAATCCCTGGAACAACCATGAATCATGATCAACCTGGGCCCGAGAAACAAAATTTTTAAGAATTGTTACTCTGGTTTGCTAACATACCCCTTAATGCACTCAGAGACAAATAATGATAAGAAGTGCCTTGTGATTATTTTTGTGTAGTGGGTCATGACTTTTTGTAATGATGCCATGAAGGAACCAAGCCTAGTGAACCCCTAGGATGTATTCAAATTATACAAACCCCTCTTCTAAAGATATCCCAAATACTGACCACTACCCAAACATCAGGAAAGGCTATCCAGAGGTTCTCTGAAATTTTCTTTTTTTTAATTATTTGTATTTATTTTTAATTTTATATTTGAAAGAGTAAGAGAGCAATCGAGCAGAGAAGGGGCAGAGAGAGAGGAAGACAGAAACCAATGCAGGCTCCAAACTCTGAGCTCAGCACAGAGCCTTATGCAGGGCTCAAAATCAAAGCAGTGAGATCATGACCTGAGCTGAACTTGGAAGCTCAACTGACTGAGCCATGCAGGTGCCCCTGAAAATTTCTTATTAGTCAAACCCTTTGCTAGAATTGTTACTCCTGTTAACCAGGTAATCTCAGAACCAAATGAAACCATATTAATGTGAGTGCTCAGTAATATTAAACTTGGAAAGGAAAATGCATGCCTTTATAAATACCTATGTTAGATATAGGCTATTCCTACATCTTGTGGATATATACAAATGCAGACCTGCAGAACTAATGACTTGCACATATTTCACAGCCATTGTCCTGATTTAGACATCAACCAAAAAGGCTTTCTGGAGATCCCTTCACTTTTAACAAAACTTTTACATAAACTGTCTCTACTTCTTTCCTGCATTTCTTATTTCCTGTTAACTGCCTGCATTCTTCTAGAAAGTTAAATATTCTGAATCTTCTTTAGTGGATGAGTGGACCTTTAAAAAGGTCATTCTCAGTGGGTAAATTTCAATACCTCCACAAAATTTTAAGCAAGTTCAAAATATAATCAAATATGTCCTTTCATTCTTAGCACTTATCTCTGAAGTTTCACCTTTTTTGACATTTTAAAGTGAATTGTGATTCTGGTTCATGTGCCTGGCTGACAGCCCTGGATAATATAGTTACCAAGCCAACGAACTGATAAAGACTTTTGGAGCTTCATATGGGCCCTAGAATCAGGATGTCAATACCTCTGAAGCCATTTTACTGTGATGAATGCAGGGTACCTGGGTTTTCAACAACTTCTGAATTGAATGGTTACAATTCAGGGCTGCCCATTGCACTTCTGGTGCACATACTTGGAATACCAGGGAGAGCAAAATATGGCCACACCCTCAGGCAATTGTCAATCAGCTCAAGTTGCTATAAGAAAACTACCATAGAATGGGTGGCTTGCAATAAATGTGTACCTCTCACTGATCTGAAAGCTGGGAAGTATAAGATCAAGGTGCTGGCAGATTCTTTTCTGGCAAGAACCTGCTTCTTGGTTTGCTGATGACTCCTTTTTGCTGTGTGCTCACATGGCTGAGAGTAGAGAGAGACAGAGCAATCTCAGGTGTCTCTTCTTCTAAGGGCACATTCCCATTCATGACCTAATTATTCCTGAAGGCCCCACCTCCTAATGCCATCACGTTGAGGGTTAGGGTTGCAACATATAAATAAAAGGGGGCACAAACATTCAGTTTATAACAGTAACTTTTACCTTTGTTGGCAATGCTTAAACAGACATGTAGAATGTGGGGGAGGGGAGTGCTAAAAGTTAACATGCTTGTCACATTTAGAGTAAATTAGGAAAGATTTCAAGAAGAAAGCACTATCTGATCTGAAAATTGCTTCATGACCTGGTTTATGTGTATATAACTCTAGGCCGTCTTCTCCTACGTTCTCTGTCAGTGTTTATCATTCCTAAAGTTCCAGGGTTTATGTAGTTGCTAGAACTTATTATATAGTTTTTACATCTCCAGGTCTCCATTCCAGGTGTTCCCTTACCCAGATGACTCTAGACTGTTGTAGTGGCTTCAAATGATCACTTAAGTCTAGGTTTCTTTTCTTTCTAGGCCCAGGAGATGATTTTACTGTACATTCCCTTGTGCTTGGATGAGGCCAGGCAACTAGTTCTGGTCAATGGGTTGTGGTACGTTCTGGCCATTTAACTGACATGGGAGGGTTATATATCTCTGTGTGGCATCTGTTTCATTCCATTCAGTATGTTGTGGACAGAAAGGATCGATTGATTTAGTGGTGATTAAATGGGGTTTTTGATTGACAGTTCCATGCCCTCTAGTTCTCTTGTGAAGGCATATATTTAAATGGAGTTTCAACAAGATCAATGTCGCTTATAATCTGAGCAACCTCATGATGTATTACTGCTCTGGGGAATTTACCAGACACACAAGAGATATTGTCTAAGCAAGAAATAAAGTTTTTGGTTCTGTTGTACTTTTTTTTCCCCCTAAGCCACTGAGATTTAGAGGTGTTTCTTTTCATATATCATAGTCAATTCCTTTTTGCCTGATATTTTTTTTCTGTACTTTGAAACATGTTTCAAAAGTCATAATTGAATTCCCCTGTTCTGAAACCTTCTAGGCTGAGTTAGGGGACTATGCTTTCTGTGATCTCTTTGAAATCTGTTTTCCTCTTCTAATGTCAACATCCATAGTTTTTGTTCAAGCATATATGACCGTACTTTTTCAGTCTACGGAATCTACCTGTGAAACTGTCCCCAGCTGGTGGATAGGAGCATATGATTCACACTAAAGCCAATCAATGTAACACATTCCCTGCAATTGATTCAAATGTGGGTATCTGATTAATTCATTCTGAATATGAATCTCAAGACTTTATCAGAATGAGGGAATTGAAATATTTTCATCTTATTGAATGATTTGTAGCAGAAGGGAAATAGCTTTAGAGCTACTGGAAGCCATCTTGCTGCCACGAGGGATGTCCATTTTAAAGTCAGAGGCAATGCAGGTGATGTTAAATCACATTACAGAGAGAGTTATATGTCCTGGTATAACATAACTTCTTAAAAATCCATTTCTAAACTTTTATGTTATATGAGTCAATAAATTTCCTTTTTTATTTTTAAAGTTTATTTAGAGAGACAGAGAGAGAGAGAGAGAGAGAGAGAGAGAGCAGTATGAGTCAGGGAGGAGAAAAGAGAGAGGGAGAAAGAGAATCCCAAGCAGTTTGTAAACTGTTAGCACAGAGCCTGACATAGAGCTTGAACTCACAAACCATGAGATCATGACCTGAGCTGAAATAGAGAGTCAGATGCTTAACCAACTGAACCACTCAGGTACCCCATAAATTTCTCTTCTCTTAAGCCAACATGGGCTTCCTTTTCCTTTTTTTTTTTTTTTTAACTGAATAGCATTTCTGGTACATATTCTTCCTTCTATAATAATAACACAATGCAGTTTTTGTTATTAGAAGATTTAATGTGTAGTTTATTATATGTCTGGATGCTTATAACTCCCTCTAAACTATAAGTTTCTTTTTTTTGATTTTTTTATAATTTTTAAAATGTTTTTATTTATTTCTAGGAGAGAGAGAGAGAGAGACAGTGTGAGCAGGGGAGGGTCAGAGAGAGAGGGAGTCACAGACTGAAACAGGCTCCAGGCTCTGAGCTGGCAGTCAGCACAGAGCCCGACGCGGGGCTCGAACCCACGAACCGCGAGATCATGACCTAAGCAAAAGTCGGACGCTTAACCGACTAAGCCACCCAGGCGCCCCAAAACTATAAGTTTCTTGAGGCTAGAGTCTGTCTTGTTTGTGTTATTAAGACTGATGCCTAGCTTACAACTGATGTTTAATAAATGGTTATTCAAATTATGTGAACTAAGAAATGGACATAGTATATTTGGGGTAATGGCAGAGGTTTTAGGCTCTAGTAAGGGTCAGAAGCCAGCCAGAAAAAGAAAGGTTATACCAAGGTCGTGAAAAAGAAGGGTGCTTAAAGCAGATGGCACAGGTTTCCCAGCATGTTGGGGGCCATTCTGATATCTTAACAGAAACTGGGGTTATTTCACAGTTTTTAGGCTGTTTAGAAATATCAAGATAGCCTTGCCAGAATTCTACCACTTAATGATTGAAGAGGCCACCACAGGTCTTGAAGAACTATGACTTTCTAGCAAAACATGAGAAGAAAGAAGAGTGAGATTACATTAAAAGAATAGAGACAACATCAGAATTGTTTTTCCTGACAGGTCAAGGTGAAAATTAAGACACATTTAACATCTTCAGCAGGAAATGCTTCAATATCTTTTCTCTGCTCAGGTCTTTCTCATAGATGAAGCTAATACAATTTGAGAGCTTGGTAAAACACTGTGAATGATGCTCCCTCATTATCTGTCACCTCAGGGACGAGACTCTTTGGAGCATGACAGAACACATCCTCCTATACTCCACCTGAGTCACTGCCACTTTTCTCTTTTTGACCTTTTTCAGGAACTGCAGGGGCATCATTCTTGACTGACACTGATGTTGCCAGGCACCTTGCTCCCAAGGACAGCACCCCCTGGCTCTTTGGCTATGACTAATCCTGAAGGCTTTCTTCTAACAGGGTTTAAAAAAAAAATCTATGAAGGAAAATGCTGACAATTACTGTAGTAGAATAAATAGTAGTGGTATAATGCCAACCCAGATGCTGCTGCTGAATGGCATCCTTCCCGTTTTTTGCCAGAGCTTTCTCTTGCTTCCTTTAAATAATGACTGTATTTTAGTTCTTAAGTTTTCTCATTCAGACCTTTTTGTGTCTTCTTCGAAATGTAAGAATTAGTTATCAAGCTTCATTGTTCCTTTATTAAACAATATTATAACCAAGCACTTGCCAATTTATTACACCATTTTTTAACGCATTTTTAAAGGTTTATTTATTTTGAGAGAAGAGTAGAGAGAAAGAGAATCCCAAGCAGGCACCACACTGTCAGCGTAAAGTCCAGTGCAGGCTGGAACTCACAAACTACGAGATCATGACCTGAGCCTAAATCAAGAGTCAGACACTTAACCGACTGAGTCCCAGGTACCCCTACATCATTTCTTGGGTATTCCTTATATCATATGTTTAAAAATGAAAATATGTGTGTCTCACCAAACCCACTGAATATCTGGTAACTCTTTCTTAACCAATAATTCAGATGACTTCTTTAAGGTATAACAAAGCTTGAGAACTACTGATTTATTGTCTTTTCTGTATTAGGCACTGTGCTAAGCACCAGGAATATCAAGGTAAAGTGGGCATCTTGAAACTCTTTCTCTGATAAACGGGAATAAAATAATTGAAAATAAGTATCCTTCTTGTAAAATGCAATGAAGCTTAGAGAGATTAAAATTAGATATACCGAGTTTCATTTGAGTATCTATAGTTGAGTAAATATTCACCGAAATATTACTTCTGTATTATTATTTAGAATTTGGGTCTTTAACTTTTAGGATAGCAGCTTACCAATCACCTACAAGTAGCTTCTTATAATTTATATTTTATGTTATAGCAAAATTGACATCTTTAATGCTCTATAAACCTATCAGATAATTTTATTTTAATTAACTCGAATTTTTGGACAGAGATAATAGTTTAATTCATTTCCCTTCTCATGCCATGATGCAAACATTTCTTCTACTAAGAGTCTAAATTATGTTAATCACTGCACATGGAGCTGGAATTACTAATTTCAGTCGGTATTTAGGCATCGTTCTTGCTTCCACTCAAGCTTTAAAGACATGTTAAAACCACATGAAGTAATTAAAAAACTCACTTGTACAAAAACAATATCTATGCTTAAAATCTTTATTGTTTGATATTTTTTTCAGAAATAGCCTTTAAAAACAAAGACTTAAAACTTGGTGGTGGAAACCCTGGACTTTGACTTCAGATCTGGCTTAAGTGCTGCATTTACCATGTACTAGCTATGTGACTTGAAGTTCCCTGAACTTCAAGTAGTTCATCTGTAAAACACAAACCAACAATCCCCATAGGGTGTTACGACAATTCAATTATCATTTGGGTAAAGATTTTTCATATAGGAAGCCCTCAATAAATGTTAGCGATTTTTAGAAACCCATGCAATTAGCCTGGCAGTTTATAGAAGGGGGAAACACGCACACGCACATGCACGCACACACACATATTCAGATATATATGTGATATATATATATGTATCTGTGAAAGGAGTTTTTTTTTCATTAAAAAGCTAAATCTCTATGAATAATAGCTTATAAACATTTAAGAATCCTCATATGCATTAGACATCCTGATTTAAACACTGGCCTAAAGTTCTTAGAATACTGATTGATTTCATGTTGCAATGTTCTTTGTGGCTTGACATCTATTAACTCCAAAAGACTCCAATTGAGGCTCCATAATTATTGTTTTTAGTTTCTCTTATTTTTTTTAATTTTTTTAAATTTTTTTTTTTTTTTTTTTTTTTTTTTTTTTTTTTTTTTTTT
>NW_024081661.1:29698-175829 GCF_003009895.1 Hyaena hyaena
AATGCCAGTTTTTTTTTTTTTTTTTTTTTTTTTTTTAATTTCTAGGAGAGAGAGAAAGACAGCGTGAGCAGGGGAGGGTCAGAGAGAGAGGGAGTCACAGACTGAAACAGGCTCCAGGCTCTGAGCTGGCAGTCAGCACAGAGCCCGATGCGGGGCCGAACCCACGAACACGAACCTCGAGATCATGACCTAAGTGAAAGTCGGACGCTTAACCGACTAAGCCACCCAGGCGCCCCTTAGTTTCTCTTTTTATATTGTAACTTTAATTGATATTAACTGGTTTCCTCTGAGTACTGACATAGCAGCTATAAAGCACTGTGTGGCAGTTTTCAGTTCGCCCAGGTTCTCCATGCGCTATTTCAGGTACTGGGGAGACCTGGAGACTTTCCCTTTCATAAGAATATGTGTGAGGAAGAATCGAGCAAGGATGTACTGTGAAAAAGGAGAGTTGCTGCAGGAGAAATGAAAACAAAGTGACTCTAATGCCCACCTTTATAGCCATGTCATCATAAATCATTAATGCCCCCAGAGCCTTAGTTTTCTTATCTAACTTAAATCAGAATAATTACTGTAGTTATTTCATAGAATTTCTTATGAGGAACAAATAAGGCAATGCATATTTAAACTTGTATAGTTTAAATCAAATATAAATTTGTCCTATTATAATGAGTTTCTTTCTCATCTATCCTGAAAACTTTATTTACTTAGTTGCTGTTACATTATCACAGAAGCTTTATAAGATCACTTTTATTTTCCCCTTGATAGATTTTTTTTTAAGGCCAAAGAAATTAAGTCACTTCATAATGAGTAATGGAGCAGCTCTTTAAACCAAACTTTGTTTTACTTTGAGGTTTGGGCTCCTTCCTTCAAGATTACATCTCTGGAAACCTGGGTGGTTCAGTTGGTTCATCATTCAACTCTTGATTTCAGCTCAGGTCATGATCTCCTGTGGTGAGATAGAGCCAAACATTGAGTTCCCTGCTGAGCATAGAGGCTGCTTAAGGTTCTCTCTTCTATCCTGCCCCTCACCCCACTTGCTCTCTCTCATCGCTCACTCTCTTAAAAAAAAAATATTACCTGTTATTAAGAGCTGTGTGTTATAGGGGAAAATACATTCCTTTTTCCATTAGTGTAAATTTCAAAATCCAAGATTTGGGTTGGGAGTCTTGATTAGATTATTCGATGTTAAGTGTAAAAGTTTAGGTTAAAAACGTACAGTCCTTTAATCTAGAGATATACTGCAACACTTTGATACAGTATTATTCTTAGGAAATATATCTTGAAATCAGACTGTAATGTGATCCCTAACTACAACACATTTTAAAATTAATTTTTAATGTTTGTTTGTTTGTTTGTTTGTTTTAAACTAACTATCCTGGGGCACCTGGAAAAGCCTCAGACTTTGGCTCAGGTCACGATCTCACAGCTCATGAGATTGAGCCTTGTGTCAGGGTCTGTGCTGAAGGCTCAGAGCCTGCAACCTGCTTCAGAGTCTGTGTCTTCCTCTCTCTCTGCTCCTCCCCTACTCACGGTCTCTCTCTGTCTCTAAAAAATAAATAAAATGTTATAAAAATGATAAACTACATTGTCTTTAAAAAGGTATTGTGAGGGGCGCTTGGGTGGCTTAGTTGGTTAAGCGTCCGACTTTGGCTTAGGTCATGATCTCACGATTCGTGGGTTCGAGCCCCGCGTCGGGCTCTGTGCTGACTGCCAGCTCAGAGCCTGGAGCCTGTTTCAGAGTCTGTGACTCCCTCTCTCTCTGATCCTCCCCTGCTCATGCTGTCTCTCTCTCTCTCTCTCCTGGAAATAAATAAAACATTAAAAAAAATTAAAAATAAATAAAAAAATAAAAAGGTATTGTGAGAGATTAGAATTACATGAGCTAATCCATAAAGGAACCTTGTGTGCAAGGTCTACAGTAAACACAGTGTAAGTTAACTAAATTTTAATATTTATAATGTTCAGTTATATTGAAAATTAATTTTTACTTAATAAAAAAAGAAAAAGGAATGGATATGGATAAAATGTGTTTAATTTTCTTTTACATCCAGAAAGACATTTTTCATCTTCTTTTGGAGACTTTGAGGACCATGTAACCAAATCTTGGCCAAAGGAATGTAGGTGGAAGTAAGAATAAGCCACTACTAGGCCCAAGGATTTAAAAAAATCCTCACAATTCTCCTACATTTTTAAGGTAGACAACATAAAATGGAAGGAGTTCATTTTGATTATCTCATGTTACTCTTACATTCAGTCATTATACATTTCTGAAAATAAACACATTTCTTTATATAACCACTCTACTCCTATTGTTCCAGGAAATTTAATACAAAATCTTTGTTATCAGATAATACCCAATACATAAAAATATTTTCCTAATTGCTTAAAAATGTACTTTTATAGTGATTTTGCTTGATTCTCCATCCAAACAGAATCAATTTATTATAACTTGTAGTTATGCCCTCTAAATCTTTTTGCATCTGATTAACCCCTATGTTTTTATTGTATTGGCTTATGGAAGAGATAGATTACATTTTTCGGTAGACTGCCTCCCCTTCTGAATTTGCCTTTAGCTTCCTTGTACTTTTATTTAACTTATCCTTCTATCCTCAGTATTTTCTCTACATGAAAACTAAGTCAAGAAGGGCTCTTTTTAACAAGGCTACTTTGATTGTACCTTTGTGCTTCCTATTGCATTTCATCAGGTGGCCACAATGTTTAATAGCACTGATTTGGTAATACTACTCTTGATCAGTGGGTTCAGGAGGTGACAGCCATTTATTAATTTTTTAAAAAATGTATTCAGTTGTTGAGAGACAGAGAGAGACAGAGCATGAGTGGGGGAGGGGCAGAGGAAAAGAGAGACACAGCATCCAAAAAGCAGGCTCCAGGCTGTGTGCTGTCAGCACAGAGCTGGATGCAGAACTCGAACCTACGAACCGTGAGATCATGGCCTGAAGCTGAAGTCAGGTGCTTAACTGACTGAGCCACCCAGGTGCCCCTTAACTATGGTTTGTTTGTTTGCAGTTTTTTCTTTTTCTCTCATTTCTGGAACATAATTACTAACATATTTTGTGTACTAAGTATAGTGTATGTTAGATTTTGTATATTATTACCCTATGCTGCTCAAATCCCTTTGTAAGCAATAACAGGTGTCTATTTGCCTGAGATGACAATTATTTATAGAATCTTTTATGAATGATCATAGTAAGAAGTTCAAATTTGTTATTGTTTTTCACAGGGAAATCAATTACAAAAGAATGTATATGAGGCCTCAGTAAGACCAACATGTGGTTGTAATAAGAGAATAATATTTTACCATCTCTCTTTCTCATGCTTTCATCAAACTACTGGTTTTTGTAGCATATGTTGTTGAAATCATCTTTGAATTGTTGGATGCTTTCATACCCAGTGTTTTTCTGTGTTTATTTAACCAAAAAGCACTGATTAAAAGAGAAAATATGACTTTCTTTGATCATGCAAGTCTAGAAAAGCTAGGATACATTCAGCAATGACATTTATTATTAGCAGAGTCCAGTGTAAATCAGAGATAAAGCTGACAAATTTCACGGGTTGATCACAGTGGGAATATCAAGTGTCTCAGTGTGTGATGGATTAAATGGGGGGGAAAATTAAAGTTGTGCAAATTATTTCTATGCATGGATTCTAATGTCAGACATGAAAAATGATTAGGGATATCGGGTCAAGAATAATAATGAAGCTGACACTGATCTATGGATTGAATTTTACTTAGTTTGGGTGGCTGATGGGCTTTAACCTTTAAACCAGTCAGTCTTCAGTGAGACAGCAAAGAGCTGAAATGATAAACACAGGAAACCCTATTCTCTAGTGGGATTTTGACCAGGGTTGAATTTCTATCATAATTGTCACTTCTTGAATCTACATCTGCAACATAAAGATAATTAGTGTTTATTATGAGAGATGGGAGGTGGTAAGTGGAATGGATTTAGAGTCTGAAATCTGGCTTGGACTCATTCTACACAGGTGACATTTTATAAGACTCTCTATTGTATGAGCCTTGATTTCCTCATCAGTAAAACCATAATAAATAACACATCCACTGCCTGCCTCATAAGGTTGTAGTAAGAATCAAAATCAAAATTGTGGAGTAAGAATAAATGCTATTAATTAGGAAGTACTTAAGTAAATGATGGTGTCCTTTATGTGAAAATGTATTATAGATATTAAAATTGTGATTTAGAAAATCACAATGATAAGTAATTATAGAAAAAGGATAACTACTTTCAATTTTAAAAACATTAAATTTCATAAAATATATTCACACTTCATTTTTACAGGAGAAAAATTATGACTATATACATGGCAGTAAAGAGAATAAATAGATCTATCTATAGATAGATAGTGGTTATTTTTTCAGCCTACATATTTTTCTATTCTTGGCAAATTTTAATAAGCAATTTCATTAAAATCAGAAAAAAATATTTAATTTTTTAAATTATTTTTTTAATGTTTATTTTTGAGAGAGAGAGACAGAGTGTGAGTGGAGGAGGGGCAGAGAAAGAGAGACACATGAAATCCAAAGCAGGCTCCAGGCTCTGACCTGTCAGCACAGAGCCTGACGCAGGGATGAAACCCACATTCGTGAGATCATGACCTGAGCCAAAGTCAGACATCTAACTGACGAGGCCACCCAGGCATCCCAGAAAAAAAATTTAAATATAGAAATAGACCACAGTATTATAGCATTTAGAAACCAGAGGCATTTCCACATATACATGATTATTTCACAGGTGGATATTTAAACATAAGCTATGACTGGACAGAATCATTCACAAAAATTCCCTTCTCAATCTCTCCCAGGACTTACAGTATGAGATCTTGCAATGTCAGCACAAGAATTTCTTATCAATTATTGTTTATAGATAGAATTAAGGGGAAATTCGCAGATCATCTCCTAGTAGAAACACAAAGTTCTCAGAGGCTTCATACTATGAAAAATGCAAAGCCTGGTATTTGAGATCTAATAATGGTTGATGGATGTGGAAGAGTTAGATGTGAGAAAGAAAGGGTAAGCTCCATGAATCACAATTCAGATGCTCACTATATTTTGTTTTGCTTTTAGATAATATCTGAGTCTCAAGTAGGAATATGAGGGCGAGAAGATAAAGGAACACAATGTTTTCTAGAATGGGAGGCCATTTACCTACTTTTAAAAAGGGGGTGGCATATAACAATTATTCACACTCTCCTCTAACACATAGTTATGTTCAACAACATCGCTCTCATATATATGTGTGTTTGTGCATGTGTGCATATGTTTATATGTACGAATACATATATATTATACACACACATCTGTATATATGAAATTAATGAGAGAGAACAAAAGTGGCAAGCATTTTTAAAGATAAAATAAGTTTCTGTGTGCTACTACTCATAAGGGCTTTCATATGGATTCAGGCAGACTAGATAAGGCCACAGCTTAACGTTTTACAGAGCTATCCTACCATTTAATGCAGTTTCACCAAGAAATCTTTCTATTTCCTAGGCTTGGGCTTTCTGAAACCAATGCACTTCTGAAAGGTAAAAATGCCTTTGTAAACAGATGCTATCTACTGTGACTATGCTTAAAAGTGCCAAGCATAAGAAAACAGATCTGGATAAATCTCTGTGATGCCCACTAGCATATTCTCAAGTTAAGCATGTTCCTTAGTGGACTCACACATCCTCAGAGGAGCAAGGCATTACCTGACTCTCCCTGTATGACCCTGAGAGTGCATTAAGGTAAACCCCTGCTATGCTGGGGGTTGTGGCGGTTGTGTTGTTTTCCATTCCTACTACGCATCGGGCCATTAACTCTTCAAAAAGATTTGCTTCTCAACATCACTATCTGTCATTTACTGGAATTCATCTTAGTGTGTTCTCAGAATTTCTGTTTTACAGCCATGACTTCGCTTTCAACAGACCCTTACTAAAACCTCTGTCAGCTGTCAAATCCTTTGAGCTGTTCTTAAATAAATCAGATATAGCAAGTTATTCATTCCGGCTTTTAGTTTCCCCTTTGTGGTGGCCTCTGGCTGCTTAGCTGTTTCAGTTTTATAGTGGCTCTCCTGTTCACCTGTCTCAGGAATTAAAAGGAAAAAAAATTACAAATTTCTTAAAAGAGGTGGGTTTTAATCAATAATTAATTTGCTATCATTTTTTGTTATTTTAAAGAAGATAATGTATCGTTAATGACATTTTGAAATTTAAAGAAATACCCTACTTAAACAAAATCTACCTCTCTACAATAAAGCTACTTTATTGCATACTGTCTTCTATACTACACCCTCTAGGCTCTGAGCTGTCAGCACAGAGCCTGACTCAAGGCTTGAACTCATTAACTGTGAGATCATGACCTCAGCCAAAGTCAGAAGCTTAACTTACTGAACCACCCAGGTGCCTCTATACTGCACCTTGTATATGGAATAATTGGTTTGCAGTACTTTATTGTCTTTATTCTTAACATCATATTATAAAAATGTTTTCCATTTGGGTAGTCTCCATAATTATGAATAGAATGGCTAAATGCTCTCTGAGTTGCTATGATTCAAGCATTTTACTACCCTTAGACATTTGGATTGCCCCTTTTTGTTTGCAATTATACATGTACTCTAGTATTTATCTATCCTCTTATAAAATGTTATTCTCTTAAATTATTTCCTTCTTATCAATTCTCAAAATTGTGGCTGCTATATCAAAGTATGTGAGTAACTCTGAGGTTTCTTATTTATGAATCTGTATTAGTAACTCAGAGAAGCTCCTCTCTGCCTGTTTTATTTTTTGTTTTAGCTCTGTAGGTCATAGATAGAGTCAAGGATAAAATGGTTCTCAGGACATGTCATTGGGGGATAGTAGTAAACTGTGACACAATTAGGGTGAAGAGGAAGATCTTGAAAGGGGCAATCTTTTTGGATTTAATCTCTTAGAATTTCTAGTCTACTTGTTTTGTTTTGATTTTTTTTTTTTTTTTTCTCCTTTGGAAGCCACTTTCTCTGGAGTCTTTCTTCTCCCTTGAGTTTGGTTTGGTAAAAGAAAAGTTCCAGGACCTTCTTCTTTGGAATGATTTACCTACTCCCTTCCTATTTTTGGAATTTTAAGTAAGTGATCACCTTGGTAGCTTGGTGTCAGAAGAAAATAGTAAGTGAAATAAATAACTGACTTATTGCTCTAGTCTAACAGGTGACAATTATTTTTTCTGTCTATAGTCAAAGTAAATATTCTAGGCTTTGTGAGTGAAATTGGAGATATCATGTGAGTGCTTATATAAAAAGAGAGAAAGGAAATTTCTACAATTTTTGTAATTAAGTTCAAAATTTTTATAATTGCACATTTTTTGTTCTTGTAAAGATACACTGAATAGAATTGAACTTTTTCATTTTACTTTTTTTTTTTTTGGTTTGGAATAATATTTTGCATAATTGGTCTTCAAAGTTAGTATTTTTTTTATGATCAAATTGGTTTCAAACATTCATCTGTAAAAAAAAATCTTAGAAGCCCTATAAAACTAGATGAAGGTCTGTATTTGGCTAACAGGCTAACAGGCAACCATTTAATGAAGACCCCTCTTTTAGTACTTTAGGAAAAAAAATGTTATTTTCTATTGCCTTGGCTTGCTTTCTTTTGAGATCATTGGTTCATAAAAAAAGGTCCGGGCCTAGGTGAAAGGAATCAAAGCTAGGTTTTTGTCTTTCCCTCAGGACTTTCTTTCTAAGCAAAAGGATGCCTTTGCTCTAAAAGAAGTAGGCCCAGTTGGCTAGTAGACTGTCTTGGAATTTGAGGTAAAAATTGCAGGGATAAATAAGATGTTTTGCTTGACTTCTCATGTTGTGTATTTATCTTCCTTATGGAGAACTCATGGAGATGCATGTATATATGATATGTGGCTGACCTAAGATAATGAAGATCAGTTACATCATTCTTCAAGGCTAACATCCTATTGCTTTATAATAACATGAGTGCCATCACTACTTCTTACCTGAAAATGAATTAACCTAGAGTTAAATATTAAGCCATTTCCTTTTGATGGTTGAAAAGGAATTTCCCCTTTGATAGAGGAGTTTTACTTTTGAAATTCAGTGCTGTAGAACTACTTAAATGTGTGTGTGTGTGTGTGTGTGTGTGTGTGTGGTTTGTAAATAAAGATTTTGAAAGTAATGACCCTGACAAAGGGAAAGTAAATAATGGTGCATTAATAATGTGCATTAATTAATTAGAAAATCCATTTAAAGAATCTGGTAGACCTATATGCACTGACATGGAGAGCTTTGAAAAGATATTAAGTCAATAAAAATGTACTTAATTTAGGGGCGCCTGGGTGGCTTAGTCGGTTAAGCGTCCGACTTTCACTTAGGTCATGATCTCGCGGTTCGTGGGTTCGAGCCCCGCGTCGGGCTCTGTGCTGACTGCCGGCTCAGAGCCTGGAGCCTGTTTCAATCTGTGACTCCCTCTCTCTCTGACCCTCCCCTGCTCGCACTGTCTCCCTCTCTCTCCTAGAAATAAAACATTTAAAAAAAAATGTACTTAATTTAAATGAATATATGAGTATAATTTCAGTTTTCATATATACAAAATGTGATTATAGAAATCTAAATAAATCATATGTATAGGAAACCATAGAAAAAGGACTGGAAGAATATATACCAAACTGATAGCATTTCTTTCATTAGGATGGATGTGTGCAGAGTAGGGTGACATTATGGGAGTCCAGAGATGGGACAGCAAATGGAATTTTCATATTTTACTCTCTAATGTCTTACTAATTGATTACTGTATAACAATTGTATTTATTTTGTAATTAAAAATTTAAATGTATTCTTACCATGTAATTAATTTAAATTTTCAAATTTGATCATATGTTCTGTGCACCATTCCATTTTAGTGATATAAAACTTGAAGGCATATTTGTTGAATAATAAGAAGGATTAAATCACATATGGGAATCTGTATACACACAACACAACACACACTCAATATAGAGTGTTTTATGGTAACTGATGTGGGATTGTGTATTCTATCATTAACACCTCTTTTTTTTTTTTTTTTGCTTTTCATCATTCTTCTTGAAATTTATTATTTTCATTTTTACTATTGACCTTCTGTTTTCTTCTTTCAAAATAGTCCATTTATTGGGCAATTCTCAAAGTTCTATCATAGCTTTATTGTACATACCTATTATTTTCATCCTAGATTCTAATGTTTGTCTTTGTCTAAAATGTTAAGAGTTATAACTTAACTCTGAAGAGAACTTGCTAAGTTAATTTCAATGATAGTTTGACTTTCCAACAGAGATTTCTTTAGGTGCTTTGAGCATAACAAGTTTACTTTTTTTTTAATGTTTACCCATTTTTAGAGAGTGTGTACTTGCAGGAGCAGGGGAGGAGCAGAGAGAGAAAGAGAGAGAGAGAGAGTCCCAAGCAATCTCCTTACTGTCAGCACAGAGCCTAACTCGGGGCTTGATCTCTTTAACTGTGAGGTCATGACCTGAGCCACAATTGATTTGGACGCTTAACCGACTGAGCCACCTAAATGCCCCAGAAGTTTACTATTTTAAAGCAGTTTAGGTAAAATAAATTTAAAAATAAATAAAAAGAAAGAAAAAGAAAAAGAAAAAAATGGTGTCAGGGTGCCTGGGTGGCTCAGTCAGTTAGGTGTCTGACTTTGGCTCAGACCATGTTGTCACTGCTTGTGGGTTCAAGACCTGCATTGGGCTCTGTGCTGACAGCTCAGAGCCTGGAGCATGCTTCCAGTTCTGTGTCTCCCTCTCTCTTTGCTTCTCTCCCACTCATGCTCTGTCCCTTTCTCTCAAAAATAAATAAACATTTAAAAAAAAGAAAAAAAGTGATGTAAAATCAACATATAATCTTGATAAGAAATGCCTTTTAGAAGAAAACTGACAACTTAGATTTCAGTGAAATGGGGCTGGAAACAACCTTCACACAGGTCCAATTCCCTAACAGTGATTCATCACAGTTGCATTCAGAATTAAATAATCATCAAAAAGGAGTACAAATGATTTGTAACTTTTTTCTTTGTGTTTGTTATTTTCTAAAGTTAAAAACTTTGATTTTTTTTACATGTTTTGAGTATTTAATATTAAGGCTGATTTGTGTTGTATAAAATATCAGATATCTTTTTGACCAAACAGTTTTGATCCTCAGAGAACACAAAATTAAAAATAGTAGAAGCTAGACTACAAATTGTATCTTTATACTACCACATTCTGGATAATAAAGAATCAATTGTTTCTATTTTCCCAATATCTAGCTAATAAATTAAATTATTTGTAATACTTTGTGTATTAGGGTGCTCCAGAGGAACAGAAACAATGGGATCTCTGGATCCATAGAAAGATTTATTATAACGAATTTGTTCATGTTATTATGGAGGATGAGAAGGCCCAGGTTCTGAAGTTGGCAGTTGGAGGTTCAGGAGACCTCATGGTGTAGCTCTAGTCTGAGTTCAAAGTCTGAAACAGGCGAACAAATGGCGTTATAGTTTCTATCTGAAAGCCTACAGATTCAAGACCCAAAAGATCTGGTGTTTTAGTTGAGTTCAAACGCCAGCAAAAGCCAATTTCCCAGCTCTTACAGTCAGGTAGGAGGAACTCCCTCTTACTCAGCATTTTTGTCCTCTTCAAGTCTTCAAGTAATTGGAAGAGGCCCACCCACGTTAGGGAGGACAATGTGTTATTCAGTCTACTGATTGAAATGTGAATCTAATCAAAAAATACCCTCACAGAAACACCCAGAATAATGTTTCATCAAATATCTGGACATCCCAAGACTGAATTAAGTTGATATATAACATTAGCCATCACACTTGGTTCAATTAAGAAAATATTTGATTATTTCATCTCCTCAATCATGGATAGGTGGAATGCAAAATGCATCCTAAGAAATCTTTCTAGAATTCTCCTCATGAAAGACTTAAATATACTGTACTCAATGGCACATTCACAATCAGATGAAGTTTTAAACAACATTTTGATTGTTAAATCAAATGAACAAAATACTCATATAAAATTTGTAGGAAAAGCATGTGATTAAGTAAGCAAGCAGTAACTTGGCAGATATGCGTTTATATACTTGAAAAAGTTTATTTTCCTCAGTCACCACATGTATACATACAGTTAGTATAACTAGTGCTACCTCATTAGATTTTAGGGAGTAACATATAACAATCATGTATATATAGTTGGAAGATACAATAAATATTAGTTATTAATGTTTATCTTCTTTGTTATCTTACTAATATTACCCTCATCAATCAGATTGAACATTATATAAAGAAAAATAATGTAGAAGTGGAGGCAAAATGACAAATAGAAATTATCATTTGGTCTACTTTAAAAGCCATGAGACGAACTCAATATATTTATGGCTTTAAACCATTAGTTGTATGCATTTTTTTTATTAATGAGAGTTTCTTTTTGACTAGGAAGTGGTTCAAAGTGAAAATAAGTATTACATCAAGAACTGAGCTAGCATCATACATTTAAAGAAATTTACAACCTCTCTAACCTCATTTCTCTTAACATTTTGCTAATTTTCAAAATAAAGAGGTAAAGCTAGTTAAACACGATGTTGTAGTTTCTTCAAATATTAAATTCTGTTCAGATACTAGGAGTTCCTTCTTTACCTCCCTTGTATGAAGTATTTACAGAGATGTTTTAATGAATAAACATTCTTATTTTGAACCATTTTTTCAAACTAAAAGTTAGGATTCTAACTATAGATGTGCGCCTACCTTGATCTAGCTAGGTTATTTTTTTCTTTTAAAGCATGCTACATTAGTACAGATACAATTATATGTATATGTTCAAATATTTTGTCCTAATTTACAATGTGTCTTGGAAATTTTGAAAGCCCAAATAAGGGTAGGGGACATAAAATATTACATTATAATCTATCTTTGTCATAAATGCTTTCACAAAATAATATAGGACACACATTAAAAATTTCTGTTACATAAAAAAATAAAATATGAAATATTGAAAATTTCTGTAAACATAAGTTATATTATTTAAATTAAGGTTAAAACCCAATTGGTAGGCATTTTTATTACACACACACATACACATATAGTTATGTAGGTTCTTTTAGTTAGTTATTGAACTTTGAATACATTAATTTGCCTCAGGTAATATAGCTAGAGAATATCAAAACTAGAATCTTTAAAACTAGCAAATGAGATTACAGATTCCCTGCCCTGGATCAGCTCCCCACATTGTCTTTTCAAGATAAAAGGATGATATCTGTAATAAAGAGAATAAGTAAACAAATGTGCTGAAGTTTAGAGATAGAATAGCAAAGTGCTATTGTTTAGTGAGAGAAGAAATGCTGAACATCTAGTGGATTAGAGAGAGATCTCAAAAGATAGGAATATTGACCCTGAACCTTTAGGGTGATGAACCTAACATTATGAAAGTTTTATTTGGGAGTTAAGGGTAGAGTTGCCATACCATGGAGGGGAAGAAGTTAGAAATATTTCTTAGTATTGGGTACAGAGAAGAATAGCCTTCCATTCTGGAAGGATTAATGGGATAGTGGAATGGGGATTCACAGAATTTAAGAAGAGATATAAGTAGAATTAGTATATACCAACATTCCTTACAGCCACTTAAATGGTAGGAAATTAACCACAGTTTGAGTAACTATCTCCCAAACTTGAAAGTAGTTTTAATTTTTGTTTTATTTTAAATTATTTCAAAGAAGATATATTTCTACCCTCTTTAATTATAATAAAAAATAGTGGATAGTATCAGATCAAGATCTATATAATTATAACTAAAATATTTACTAACTTGCTCATGTTTACCTGGAGATTTCGGCTGTAAAATTATTGTATTTATTTTTTCTATGAAACTAATGCATTTATATATTTATTCAACATTACATAACTTCTTTTCACAGTATTGTGCCAACTGTGTACAGAGTACTTGCCAGGTGCCAGCCACTGATCAAGGTACTAGGGACAGAGCAATATAGAAGTCAGGGAAGACACTCTCACCAGGCAATGACATTCTAGTCAGGAAGATCAAACAGAATAAAACAGTAAATTCATAGGGCAATTCAGGCTGTGATTAAATTGTGATATGGATAAAACATATAGGTTCACAATATAGAGACTTACTCTTAGAGGAAATGGTGATGGAAATGGGAACAAAAAGAAACATACAATTTTAATATAATTAGAAAGGAAGCAAAAGAATCAAGTGATTAATGAAATACGAGATTGAAAGAACAGGAGGTCTGTGTGTATCTCCTGGGATTTGAGGTTTAATTGAGGAAGAGGGCGGAGCTCCTCTTGAAAGAACTACGAAAGGCCATGGGAAGAAAAGGTTGGGGGGATGAACAGAAATTTAAGAATTATCTGAATATAAAATGCCACTAGATTCCAAAGTTTAAATTTTGATTAAAAGACATACGAGACTGAAACAAAAGGGAGAGGTCAAAGTTAAATTGTAAGTACAGGATTTATATTTAAATAAATTGCATTTTAAAAGAATTCTGTGGATGAGATCACACAGGGAAAGATAAAAATACGTAACCAAGACTTCCTGCAAGATGTTTTTTGAATAATAAACTGGATCACATGATAAATGTTGGAAATTGTCAGCCAGGTAAATATTACAATTGCCTGGGTAACCACACTGAAACAAAGATTGAGGAGAGCATGGAAGAATTAGTATCTAAACTGTCAAAATGGAGTAAAGTGAAGGAAACCATAGAAAGATGTGTCAGAAAAATACAAAGTCTGTGTATCTTGGCCTTTGTGATTTTTTTTTTGTAAATGTTTTATTTATTTCTGAGAGAGAGAGAGAGAGGCAGCATGAGCAGGGGAGGGTAGAGAGAGAGGGAGACACAGAATCAGAAGCAAGCTCCAGGCTCCTAGGTAGTTGTCAACACAGAGCCTGAAGCGGGGCTCGAACCCACCAACCGTGTGATCATGACCTGAGCTGAGGTTGGACTCTTAGCCGACTGAGCCACCCAGGCGCCCCTCTGATTTTGACCTTTCATTTTTCTTCATCCATTTCTTCTTATCACTGAAGAGAACAAAAGATGTTAATTGCTTTTCTACTATTTTTTCCAATTACCTAGAAACATTGAGAAAAGGTTGTTTAATGTAAGACATATTAGACTTGACAATCATCTAGTCTCTAATTACCTTTTCAGTCTTTTTCTGTGGTATTCCTTTTTTAATTCTTTTATTCATTCATTCATTGAGTTAGTGAGTCAGCCAGTGTTCGTTCATTCAGTAGTTATTGAAAACCAACTATGTTTTGGATTCTGGTGACACCATAGTGAGGAAGACACATGCAAGTTGAATGAACCCTTAGGAAATTACAATAAATCAGAGAAGACAAACATAAAATGTTTCAAATAATCAATAATGGCTGTGCTATTATTTGTGAGAGGATAAATCTGTAATTTGGAAGATTGCCCAGTTCAGCTGAACGTGAGGTTATTTATTTAATTTTTCATTCATAAAACACACTTATTTATAAAATGTGTCAGTCACTTTGCTAAGGTTTCCATGTAATTGGATATAACTTAGAGAAAGTATAAATCCTTAAAAAGATAAGGTTTTTAAAAAGAACAGAATGCCTATTTTCTGGATATCAGGTATATACACAAAGATCACCTCAGTTTTAGACATTAGGTTGTGAAATTTATATTAGTTATATTGAGATTTCTTGAGAAAAGAGAATATAAATGTATTATCTGATTGGGTTAATATTCCTATTTTAACTGACCAAGAACATACAGTAGCACTACATACCTTAATTTAAAAATAAAAAGAAAACATAATGGTCGTTTAAAAATACCAGATAGCAAAATGAGCATATTTTCTTTTTATCTTTTTAGCCCTTTCCAAAATCAGATTGTAAAGATGTCATAGTGAACTATGTAACATGTGGCATTCAAATGGAGGAAACACTTATCTTCCAACACCGATTCCTGCAGTGTCCTGCTTCCTAAGATGTATTTGTATTTGTTTAAAAGGACAGAAACTTGAATTTAAGGGAACAAAGACCGCTAGTTAAGAATTATTATGGGAATACTGCCCAATAGTGAACACAATCCTCAGATCCCTTCACAAAGGAAGCTCTTCTATCAAAAAGGCATTTGATATAGGAAACTGCTTTTATTTTAGGAGAGGAAGGTAAGAGGCTATAAAGAGAATGACTTAATTAGAGTGTATTTGTATTTCGTATTTCCTTCCTTTCTTTGTTTCCTCCTCCCTCCCTTCCATTAGGTTTTAGTACACACACACATACACACACAAACACAGACACACACACACACACACACACAGTGGCGAGCGATATATTCATTTGTTATGTGTTTATTTTGCACTGCTGTTGAAGAATGGAAGACAAGTTTTATATTTCTCTTCTAACCATGTCACCCCCATTTCTCACTAAGCCCACTCAACCAGAAAACAAGCAGCAAGATTCAAGAAGTTCTTGTTTTGGTAAATGAACATGCTTAGCCTTAGAACCAAACCATTTAGAATGTAAATTTAATGGCACTTGGATGGTTCCGTCGGTAAAACGTCAGACTTTATTTCAGCTCAGGTCATGATATCCAGGTTCGAGAGACCAAGCTCCACATTGGGCTCTCTGCTGACAGCATGGAAGCTGCTTGGAATTCATTCTCTCTCTCTCTCTCTCTGTCTCCTTCTCTACCCCACCCCATTCTCTCTGTTTCTCAAATTTTTAAAAAATATAGTTAAAAATGTGTATTTATTATCTGCTAAGTGTGCAGACTTAAAGTTGCTACAGGATGGGGGGAGATTTTCATGATAGTAGTAAGAAATTACCATGTTGAGGGTGATATCAGTGATTGACAATAAACTGTGAAGTACCCAAAGAAGTTCAGATCTTCTAATGTGGAGATAAGGAGATGTCAAGGCTCTAAACAGAATGCTTGTTTCTTGGAGACACAATAGAGAACCCTGAACCAACATTTGAACAAAGAGCTACAGAAGGCTGCCATTGACTGGTTGCTTGGATTGGTCTAATGAGTATCCAGTTTGGAATATGATGGTTGGATGCTTAGAGTTTCTTATTCTGTTTTTGCTAAGGCAACAACGAAGGCTCTCCGTATGTTTGTGGCACTGCACTTAAGTGTGAGGGCTACACAGAGCATGGATGAGATGGAATTTCTCAGAATGTTGTACAGCGAGTATTGAGTCACTTTTCACTGGATTCAGGGCACTTAAGGAATGTGACTGGTTTTATACCTAGAGCTGTGGAATACTTTTATTTTCCTTGTGCATTAAAGTTTTCTGTCAGGTTATATAAGCCAATGGGTTTCAAAAACAAGTGATCCTCAGGTTGTGGAAACTTTGAGTTTCAGAACAGGAAATACTTCTTAATGAGAATTTGATGAGTAAAACCAACAAAATAATTTCTTCTCTCAACAACAAGAAGAAATTAGAATTAATCTTGTAATTTATATTCACTGTATACTTAATTATAAATAAATTGACATGAAAAATCTACAAGTTATTTGGCTTAGCCTTTGGTGAAATTACAAGAGAACAGAAATCACAAGAGACAATAATATTTAATTTTGAAAATAATTTTGTTCATAAAATGTTGGAAATTTATGCTATCAAAATGTAGATAGACAATTAGATAATATTTACATTCACCTTACCTCAGAAGCTCAAAGAATAAAGACTATAAATTAGATTGGGCAAAGGTTTTACTTGAGTTAAAATGCATGCCCCTACCCTATAATCATTTTTATAGTTACTTCAGTGTTTCTAAAGTAATATAATGAAAGCTTTTGAGATATGCAACAGTTTATTGAGATTACCGTTTGAACTCTGAAGAGTTTGTTTTAATCCTTTATCCACAAAATTTGTAAGAGACATTTATTTGAGGAATTGCATTTGTTATTGTATGTTTACTATGGAAAGTTTTACATGTTTAAATGTTATATGAACATAAGTATACTCGAACTATAAAATGAACCCATTAGGCTTATGGAAATTAATCTAAAATTTAAAACCTCAATAGCTTTATGTTTATTAATTCCATATCTATAAATATGGCATTCAGTCTCTTAGTAGTAAGAAAACAGTCTTGGTTTTCTCCTCAAGGGTTCATTTGTTCTAAATATTAACTTTGCAAATTTAATTAATTCTCCACAGAAGGCAAAATCCTGTTCCTCTCACAATGTGAGGAAACAAATTAATCTCATCCTTAGGATTTGCACTTTATTTGGTCCAATCCTAAACTGGTTTCAGCTACTGCACCAATTATAAGTAATGGGACTTCCAAAGCAGAAGGGAATATGCTACCCAACAGGTCCTCTGCTCCAATGGTCCTCAAAGCGTGGTACGCAGACCAGCAGCATCAACATTGACTGTTGATGTGTTAGAAAAGCAGATTTTGGAATCTCACTCTGGACCTACTGAATCAGATTAATTTTGACTCACATTTGAGCTGAATAACCATTGGTTTACTCTAGTTAGCAAATTGGCACCCTTTCCCATCACTGGCAAATGGGCTTCTGAGGCTTTTTCCTCATTGAAAAAAAAAAAAACATATACCCTTTAAAGCATTCACAGTCATCCCATGCTGTGATTTTCTCATAATATGTAGGAATAAAACGTAGTTTCTCCACAAAATCATCTTTGACTCCATATTCACCTGCATGCTATAAAGGCAATGTGGTTTCATCAAAATTATGTACATAAAAATCTCAAGGGTGAAAAACCTATCTAGAGACATTTTTATTCTGCTTAGTTTACAGCCAAGTTATCTGCATCTTTTATGCCAGAGGATCTGGCAAGGCAACAAATTCATTTCCCTGAGTGTTTCTGTTTGATACACTTAAAAAGCAGCACAGGTAAAGAATAGAAGTGCCTATGTGAGCACATTTCCTCAGCAACTGATGTTAATGTTTAATTCACTTCTGGGGAAGAATGATGACAAATATGAGGCTCTAATTGAATAGACACACAGCTGCTTTTAATATTCTGCAATTAAGATCCTGTCAACAAAATATGATTAGAGCATTCTTTTTTTTTTTGATTAAAAAAATTACAGAAAACGATGAATATATCTGAGACATGGTGGAATAGTGTTGTGTGTTTGAAAAACTGAACTACTTGACACTATCTTATCTATCTGAACAGAATGTGAGTTTCATGGAGGTAGAGACTGGCCTCTCTTTTTCATCCTGGATATGAGCTTCACTTTTAGAATTTGATAAAAGTTTCTTCAATAAATGAAACAAAGAAAAAACTGAGAACCAGGGCGCTGTGTAAATCTTAAACTATCTTTCTTTTGTGATAGTAGAGGCTATGACCTCCAAGGAAGAATTTGCATCAGTCTCTATGCAGTTTTTCAATTCCAGATGATAAAAACCCGAAGGCTTGTAATAAAGATGCCATGAGAGTCACATTAAAGAAGTACTAAGATTTTAGTTGAAGATAGAAAGGAGAGATCGGGATAGCCATGGAATGAAAAATCACAAATTTAAAATGGGATTTCCTAGTGGGATTTACCATGTTGTCCATATCATTTTCACATGGTCAGTTGTACTGCAGTGAGTCAACTAAAAAGTTTCATGCCCATTATTATTTGTTTCTGGACAAGAAAGCTTCAAAGACACTGCTGAAGCTGAAGACACTATTTAATATACTCATTATTCCAGAGATATACTAAAATAAATGAGATAAATATATAGCAGTCACCACTGATATTCTAAAGGTAGGGTGGTAGGAAGGTCAAGGGTGAATGTCCACCCTGGGTACAAAGAGTAAAGGGGTAGTTATTTGTAGAATACTTAAAAACAAAACAAAACAAAAAACTGAGTTTCTCTTATTTTTATTATTCTCACGCAATATTAGTCTAAATAATGTGTTTCAAAAAAATAAAAAATAAAAATCATAGGTATCAGCAGGCATAAGGTAGTTCACATTTTGGCTGGTCTAAGTTCAGCACAATTGCTCTGGTTAAAGTAGAGGTTGTGTTTTGGTAATATAATATGTGAGGTATGTATTAAGATATTTTTATTTATTCTTTAATAAAAATTGAGTTACACATAAAAGTTACTTCAAATACATCTCAGTTATGCAGGTGGACCCTTCATACATATAGGCTGTTAGCTTAATTTCTTTTGAGTATAAGATTATAATTGTCAAGCTCTTCAAGATCAATGTGGGCATAGTGTATATTCTCTAACACTATGATTCTACACATCCTGTATTTAAACTGCAGGTTTGGAATATTTGAAAATGAAGCATTAGAATTTGATTGACTTCAATTCTCTCATTCTATGTTACTACTTGGTGTTTTCTTCATGTGAAAAATTAAAAACATTTACGTGTGAATAGTGAGGTGAAATACTTTGGTAAGTGTCTTGAGGCTAAAATACAGAATTTTCAGTTAAGTTTAAACAAAAATAAACAGCAGTTTTTTAAAAAAATATGAATATGTCCTTTACAATATTTGGGAACATACTTCTAACAAAAAGAAAATTTTTATTATTTGTCAGAAATTCAAATTTTTTATTCACTGTTTTTTATTTGTTAAAAATATTGGTAGTATTTTGGTTCATAAATGACTTAGCTTACTGAATTTGAAAATCTTCAAAATAATGAAAAATTCATTTTAAAGTTTTGATTGTTTTAAAACTAAAGAATGATTTAAAAAATATTACATCATTGGTACAATTTACTGGTTTCCAAAGTTTACTGAAGTTAATTTAGTTTTATTAAAATCAGGTTATTATTTCACAATTATTTTGTAAAATATTATGTAAGATTACAATCAAGGGATCAAAGTTCAAAATCTTAGATGTATATCTATATTATCTATCTCCTAGAATTACATCCAGATAAATACAGACAACTGATTTTTAACAAAGGAAATAAAGGAAACACAATGGAGTAAAGATAGTTTTTAAACAAATAGTCCTAGAACAAGTGGACAAATATGTGCAAATAGGAAAAGAAAGGAAGAAGGAGGGGAGGAGGGGGAGAACGGGGAGAGAAGGATCTAGACACAATTCTAACAAAAATTAATCCTTAAAAAAATTAACTCAAAATGGATCATAGACCTGAATGTAAAACCTCTAGAAAATTACAGAGGGGAAAACTTACATCATCTTGGAAATGTATCTGACTTTTAAGATAAAGACACCAAAGGCAAAATCCATGGTAGAAATAACTGATGAACTGTATTCATTAATACTAAAAACTTCTTCTTTTGCAAAAGATAATGTCAGGAGAATGAGAAGACAAGCCAAGTCACAGACTAGGAGAAAGAACATATTTCCAAAAGACTCATCTGACAAAGGATTGTTACCTAAAATATAATCAACAGTAAGGAAAGCAACCCAATTTAAAAATGAACCAAAGACCTTAACAGACACCTCACCAAAGAAGATAAACAGATGGCCAATAAGCATATGAAAAGAAGTTCAACGTCACATGCCATTAGGCAATTGCAAATTAAAATAACGAGATACCACTCCACACCTATTAGAATGGCCAAAATCCAAAATGGTGACAATAACGACATCCTGGCTAAGATACAGAGCAACAGTAAATCTCATTTATTGCTGGTGGGAATTCAGAATTGTACAGCCACTTTGGAAAATAGTTTTGCAGTGTCTCACAAAACTAAACAGACTCTTACTATATGATTCAGCAATCACACTTCTGTAATTCAATTCAGCTCAAAGTTTAAAATCTATGTCCCACACATGCCATACATCAATGTTTATGACAGTGTTATCCATATTTGTCAATATGTGGAAGCAACCAAGATGTCCTTCAGGAGGTGAACTGATAAATAAACTTCTGTAGATTTGGATAATGAAGTATTATTTGGCACTAGAAAGAAATGAGTTAGCAAGTTATGAAAGACAGAGTGAAAATTTAACTGCATATTACTATGTGAAAGAAGCCAATCTGAAAAGACTGTATACTGGCATGCCTGGGTGGCTCAGTCGGTTCAGCATCCTACTCTTGATTTCAGCTCAGGTCATGATCTCAAGGTTTTGTGAGTTTAATCCCTACATTGGGTTCTACGCTGGCAGCACAGAGACCGCTTGGGATTCTCTCTCTTCCTCTCTCTCTGCCTCCCCCCCCCCCCCATTCATGCTGTCTCTGTCTCTCTCAAAATAAATAAACCTTTTTTTTTTTCTTGAAAAGGCTATATACTGGGGCACCTGGGTGGCTCAGTTAGTCATACCCTCAGCTCAGGTCATGATCTCACGGTCTGTGGGTTCAAGCCTTGTGTCAGGCTCTGTGCTGACATCTCAGAGCCTGGAGCCTGCTTCAGATTCTGTGTCCCCCTCTCTCTTTGCCCCTCCCCTTCTTGTGTTCTGTCTCTCCTTCTCTCTCTCAAAACTAAACATTAAAAAAAAGAAAAGGCTGTATATTGTATAATTCCAATTATATGACATTTTGGAAAATAATAAAACTATGGGGCAGTAAAAAAAAAAAAAAATCAGTGGTTGCCAGTTAGCAGGGAGGAGGGATGAATAAGCAGAGCAAAGAAGATTTTTAGCAAAGTGAAAATATTCAATATATGGTAGATACATCATCATACATTTAATGTACAAACGTACAAATGTATGTATAGATGTACATACATCTAGACCCATGAAATCTACAATACCAAGAGTGAACCTAATGTGATCTATAGACTTGCAGTGATAAAATGTGTCACTGCAGGTTTATCGATTTAACAGATATACCCCTCATGCAGAAGATCGATAGTGAGTGTGGTTTTATATATGTGGGGATACAAGGTATATGGGTAATCTCTGTACTTTTCAGTCAACTTTGCTATGAACCTAAAACTGCTCTAAAAACTAAAGTTCATTAATTTAAAAATGTCACATATTAAAAATGATGCTTTTTCTCTTTTGTACCATAGATTTCATTATTTTTTTTTATTTGCACAATTATATATTCATAAAGTTCAGTTCACTTTCTCAATTTATTGTGGCTATTATTCATTGCACATCATGATTAATATAGAAAATGATTTTTATTCAGAGGAACGGGTATTAAAATATCTGATTTGGATATTAACTAGTTCTTCAGTGATCTTGACAATTACCCTGTTACTGAAGGTTGCGTACAAGTCTCCTACCTGCAACTGGATTCATACAGTAGAATTTTTTCTCCCTGTTGGAAACAAGGGTAGAAAGCAGAGATTAGCATTTACAATTCAACTCAGCTAACTATTGGTTCTTTTGTTTGGTAAATTTCTTGAAATTTTTTTGAGGGAAAATTTTCAGTCATTCCTAGTAATTATTTTTCTGAATGAGGGCTGCTTTGAAATGCTTTTTGCAATATACCTTGGTGTTTGTCGATCTCACAAGAAGTATTTCCAAGAGATTTGAGAAGAGAGGCTACTAAACTAAGATTTTTTTGGGGGGCACGTGGATGGCTCAGTTAAGCTTTCGACTTCAGGTCAGGTCATGATCACATGGTTCATAGGTTTGAGCCCCACGTCAGGCTCGGGGCTGACAGCTTGGACCCTGGAGACTGCTTTGGATTCTGTGTCTCCCTCTCTTCTCTCTCTCTGCCCCTCTACTGGTCACACTCTGTCTCTCTCAGAAATAAATAAACACTAAAATTTTTTAAAAAAATTCTAAGGAGAAGGCCATATTTGCCTTTTGAATAAGTTAAAAAAAGATTTTGAAAGGAAGATGTCTTTGTATTCTCTGGCTGGCTGGCTGACTGGATCACCTCTTCCTCAAATCCTTTTCCATTCTTTAGAAAATCAGTTATTGGACCAGGGCTCTAACGTTATGACCTAAAATAACCTTAATTGCTTCCTGAGAGACTCCACTGCCCAATTCAGCCACACTGGGTATTTGGGATACAACAAATGTACTTCAAGGGGACACACACATTTAGTCCATAACATGTGAGTTAGACTCAAATTGGGTCTGATGGAATTGAGTATCTTGAAATAGAATATTGAAAGCGTTCAGTGTTCTTACGCACACTTTTCTCCAGTAAGTACTAGAAACACCAGGGGTCATAAATACGTGTCACAAGTGTAGTAAGTATAGTGTGTGATTTTTCTGTTGGCTTTTTGCAAAATTGGCAGAAGCATTTTTGTAATCCAGCTATCTATTGTTTTTCTGGTAACAGCTTCTCCCATCTACTTTTTAAATAGCTCAATTGTAAGAAGGTTACTTAGTATTCATGTCCATGTTAAGCAATGGAACCCTTGTTTCAGAAGATCCTGCAGCCTAGCCCTTTGGATTTAGAAGGCACTTGTTACAAATGTGCATGGAAAAACTAACAGGAGACTTCAGTTATGTGCGAGATGAGTCTCCTAGAGCTGTTTACTCTGGCATTTTAGCTAGAGTAAAAATCAGTCTATTTAAAGGTTTCTAAAAATGTGAATATTTTATATTAAATAAGAATAGTTACTTATAAATACACTATTTTTACTTTTTCTTAAAGTAAAATATATGTACAGAAGAGTACACTGGTGGAAAACTCTAAGTTTTCGTGAACATGAACATACTTCTTTAGAGCTGCAAAAGCCTTCTTCATGTTTCCTTCCAATCACTATACATCTAGCACCATCGAGGTATTGATTTCTTTTTTTCTTTTCATTTTTCTAATGTTTATTTTTGACAGAGACAGAGACAGACAGTGAGCAGGGGGAGGGTCATCTGAGGAAAACAGAATCTGAAGCA
The DNA here is from genome assembly GCF_003009895.1 of Hyaena hyaena. Lineage (NCBI taxonomy): Eukaryota > Metazoa > Chordata > Mammalia > Carnivora > Hyaenidae > Hyaena > Hyaena hyaena. The sequence continues at coordinate 53,425 of NW_024081661.1, forward strand.
GGCCCCAGGCTCTGATCAGTTAGCACAGAGCCTGACATGGCCTCAAACTCATGAACCGTGAGATCATGACCTAAGCCAAAGTCAGATGCTCAACCGACTGAGCCACCCAGGTGCCCCAAGGTTTCAGTTTCTAAATACATGAATTAACCTGTTTTTTATACCTTATATTAATGGCATTGGAGAACATGTACTCCATCAAGTCTGGCTTCTTTCAGGCAACACTTCTGAGATTCACTGGTAGCATTGTGTGTATTAATTATCCATTCATATTGTTGAATTCCATTGTGCAAATAGCTCTTCAACTAATGACTGCCATTAGGCTTTTTCCAAATATGGGCTATAGAATCATCCTAAAACATATCTTTTGGTGAAATTGAGTAGTGTAGAGTGTCCATGCCTTTGGAAACATACATTCAGCTTTAGAAGATGCAGCTTAAACACTTTTCCAGATGAATTGTAACAAACAGTATTCCCACTGTAGTAGAGTAGTACAATTCTGGTTTCTCAATATAATTGTAACTTCTCATACTTGTCATTGTTGGACATTTATAACAGTGTTTAGTGAGTAGGTAATTTGCATAGATTATCAATAATCCTTATAACAACCTTGCAAAGTAGAATGCAATTTTCAACTGGTAGATGAAGAAACTTATGTCAGTAATGTTAATAATTTTCTCAAGGTCAAATAGCTGATAATATCTGTGCAGGGACTCAAACTGAGGTCTGCCTGACCATATTGTTTCATAATCTTTATATTATCATAATCCTATTAGAGAATTTAACAAGGTAATGTCTCTAACAACCATCTGGAAACCTTAAAATTCAATCACTGTTGTTGCTTCTGTTTTTATAATTTCTTACATATTTTTTATTATTGTCTTCCTAGCAACCTTGCGAGGCAGGTATTATCTTTTTTTAAAAGGAGGAAAATGAGATTCTGGAAAGGTAAATAACATTTATGAATTCATATTGAATGGCGTCTCTGGGAGGTCAGGGTACACAGAGTCTGGAATGTGAATCATTTGAGGATGGAAGCTCTTGTAACTAACTAACCACTGCATTGCTAGTACCAAGAAGAGTGTCTGGCACATAGGAAGCCCTTAATCAATATTTGATGAATATTGAATAACTGTATAATAGATGAGCCAAAAAGAGATTATAGAAATATGTTACTCTAACTAGCAAGTATATAGACAGGCACCTGAACCTCTGTGCTCTCTGAAAGAATCATTTGTGGGGTGAAAATGTCCCTCCTGGAGGAAGTGTATACTAATTGTATCAACAAGTTTCTCGCTAAGTAGAGTTGTTTTCTTTTTTGAAAAAAAATTTTCAATGTTTTATTTCTTTCAGAGAGAGATAGAGAGAGAGAGAGAGAGGGAGAGAGAGAGAGAGACAGCGTGAGCGGGGAAGGGTCAGAGAGAGAGGGAGATACAGAATCTGAAACAGGCTCCAGGCTCTGAGGTAGCTGTCAGCACAGAGCCCAAAGTGGGGCTCGAACCCACGAACTGCAAGATCATGACCTGAGCCGAAGTCAGACGCTTAACTGACTGAGCCCCCCAGGTGCCCCAGTAGAGTTGTTTTCAAAAACAAATAAAAGCACTTGCTTTCTGTAAGAAAAGTGTGTCATGAAGTCAAAGACATAGTTGAATCTAACACTACAACTTAATCATTTGGGAAAGTTCTCTTTCCACCCCATTTAATATCTTCTAAGTGCCTTCCAGGGACTAAAGAACATACCATGTGCTGGGGATAACTGACGGAAAAGGAATACATATTCCTTGTCTTTATAGACTTAATTATTGTTACATAAATTCCTTGGGCCTCACTTCCCTAATCTAAAAAGTTAAATGATATTACCTAATATGATACTAAAAATATTAGGACATTTTGACTAAATCAGATAGTGATTTAGTACAATCTATAAGATAAAACCTGGATAGCTGCTTAAAAATTAGAATGATCAGTATTTTGACTATTTTTAATTTAGCATAGTGGGCATCAATATATGGAATCACAAAAGACAGTGTTTTGGGTGTAGCATTACATTTCCATTTTCTTTTATGGCCCTCACATCTTTAAAGAGAATTCATTCATTGATCCCTCTATCATTTATTGGAATACACAGTTACTTTTTACCAATGAAAACTCCAAGTTTTTTCTTTGTTGGTTTCTTATTTATTATATTTTACAAAATAGAGTTGGGCTATCTGTGGAATAAAATGCCACCTTCTGGCACTATCAGAATGTAAATACACCTCCCTTTACATGCATACCATCTAAAATGTCTATTTGGTAGTGCCTCACCTTCTTTATCATGCAGTTACCAGTTATCCTCATTGCGAGTCCTTGCTGTGTGGCCTTTTTTGCTTTTTCATGCAATAGGAAAGCTTCCAAACCAAGGGTTTTCCATGTAGAACTTTTAGGCCACCAGGGATATCATTTTTTCCCCCACCTGTGTCATAAAAAGAGTGTTTTTTTTCCCCCAGAGATGCAGGTTCTCAGGCAGCAGATAGTGGTGGATGGGTAGTTCTACACACCTTTATGTGGAGTCCCTGCAGAGTCCTGTCCTCTCCATTGAGCACCTGGGCCCAGGAAATATCTTCTTTGCCCCTTCCTTCAGTCTTGCCATTTAGGAATTTGTCTGCTGAGAACACATCAATGATTTCTAGGGCACTGCGTAGCTATACTCCACTAGCAAGAATTCTCTTACCAGACTGCCTTCAATATGAACAAATAATATCCCCATTCATTCATCATTCATTTAGTGAAGGTATTGCTTTTGCCAGACTTTGTGCTAAATATTGGCATTAGAAAAATAAATATGGCATAGTCCATTGCCTCTAAGACTACAAAATATTTTGTGCCCATTGGTGTTACCAAGAGATGCCTGTGTAATTTTATGGATGAGCTCTGAAAAGCCTTCTTAATTCAGTCTTCAATTTCTTAACCTCCTAAAGGCACTAATCAGAGCATTTCTCTTTCTGAAGGAAAATGTTTTTAGATTTGTTCTTAGTTCCCTTTACTGATTTACTGCCCATTTTCAACCTCTTTCAGGTGACCTTCGTTTACTTTGAAACCCTCTACTTGGTCCATTTTCTCAAGTGTGCTATTTTTTTTTCTTAACATTTTCTTCACAATGTGTAGTGCTTATGGGGATCACAAAGAAATTATTGAACTATTGTCCATTAAGGCTTTATTTCAATTTTCCTGATACTTTTCCATTTAAGATTAGCATCATCATGGTCAGGATTGTAGAAAAATAATTTAAGATTGCTATGCCAGGAGGTGCTATTTTCTTTCTTTCTGTTTTTTTTTTCTCCTGCTCATGAAATTTTTATTAAGTTTTTACATTCCAGTTTAGTGACCAATTGGTGTTGTATTAGTTTCAGGTATACAATATAGTGATTCAACAATTCTGTATATTACCCAATGCTCATCAGGATAAGTGTACTCTTTTTTAAAAAAAAATTTATGTTTATTTATTTTTGTAAGAGAGAGAGAATATGAATAGGATAGGGGCAGAGCGAGAGGGAGACACACAATCCAAAGCATGGGCTAGGCACAGAGCCCGATTTAGGGCTTGAACCCATGAACCCTGAGATCATAACCTAAGCCAAAGTTGGACACTTATCCAACTGAGCCACCCAGGTACCCTGGTAAGAGTACTCCCAATCCCCATCACCTATTCCATCTGTCCTTTCACCCACCTCCCCTCTGGTAACCATCAGTTTGTTCTTTTTTATTAAGTGTCTGGTTTTTTGGTTTGTCTCTCTCCTTTTCTTTCTTTGTTCATTTGTTGTAGCGTAAATTACACCCATGGATCTTTATTGTTACCTTTTATGCAGTAACAGGAATTAGAATACATAAACCATTGAAATCCATTCCATACATTAAAACATATTGACAATTTTATAAAACAGTGTTTTCTTAAAATGTTAATGTTTTAAAATGTTTTTTTATTTATTTTTGAGAGAGAGAGACCAAGAGACAGAGCATGAGCAGGGGAATGGCAGAGAGAGATGGAAACACAGAATCTGAAGCAGGCTCCAGGCTCTGAGCTGTCAGCACAGAGCATGACTTGGGGCTCAAACTCGTGAACCGCGAGATCATGACCTGAGATTAAGTCGGCCGCTTAACCGACTGAGCCACCCAGGCACCCCAAACTGTTAATTTTTTATAAATATTCAAGTCTCCAAGTCATTCAATATTTATTATAAGTAAATAAGAATAAATCCCTGTACCATTTTCAAAGCATATATGAAAATATTACTTTGTGTAATCGCTCTGAGATGCTCACAGTGTAAGCTCTGAGTTTACACATAAAGAGACAGAAAATAAAGATGTCAGAAATTTTAAGTACTTTTTCTGATACTATAGCTATTATCAGTATTGAAACCCTGTCTTTTAACTCCACACTTAGTGTTGTTTCTAGTAGACTAAAAGATATAGGAGTATGAAGACAATTGTGTGTGTGTGTATTGCTAATGTTTACCTAACTAATAGCTCAATAACCATGACATAGAAATGTTTTAATTCCTGTTGTCTCACCTTTTTTTCCCCCCTGTGCCTATGAAAGAGACTGTCTTGGTGTTCAGTAAACATTAGGGAACTTTCTGGACATAAATTTTATCATAGTCATAAATAAGTACTATTTTCAGAAAATATAATATAAAAAAATAAGATCTCTAAAGGAATGATTCAAAGTTCCACTAACAGTTTTGATATCAATACTAATAAAACAGTTGTGCTTATATGACATATGAACAATTAACACTTAGTATGGATTATGAAATATCAATGCTTTCAGGCATGTAGTTTGATACTTTTCTTAATTATACAGTTTGAAGTGTATAATACTTTGTATGTAAAATTATCACTATATCCAAAAGACTGAAAGAGCTTAATTCAATCATCCAATTCCATGCAACCTGAAGTTAAATTGAAATATTCTGTCTGGGAGCACCTGGGTGGCTCAGTTGGTTAGACGTCCGAGTCCAACTCTTAATCTCAGCTCAGGTCATGATCTCACAGTTCATGGGATTGAGCCCAGTTTGGGATTCTCTCCCTCTCTCTCTGTCTCACTTCCTTTGTCACTCACTCTCCCAAAATAAACAAACAAACAAAAATATTCTCTCTGGTTGCAAGCCTGGTATTCCTATTCCACCATGCTTAGTCTTTCACTCAGAAAATAGTTAAAATGTCATTTATACAAAGATGAAAAGTAAAGTATAAAAACAGCTATTATTTGACTTGGGATGGAGTAATTAAATGATGGCTAACATCACTGTGGTCAAGTGTATCTTCCTTACTGTCTTGTGCATATTGATAAATGTCTAATTTGAAACTAGGAAATACAAATCCCTATTAGTGGTTAGAGTGCAGCAACCCAGAACCTGTATTAAAGCTCCTGAATATACTCATGGTATGGGATCACTAGATTGAGCACAATGATGATCCAAGCAGCTGAACAGTAATAATTTGCTCCTACTAATTCAGTGTCAGTATAGGAGAATGTGTGAAGTAGTTGTTTTATAATTCCCACATACAACTAGCCTTCTTTCTTTTTTAAATTTAAGTATAGGTGGGGCGCCTGGGTGGCTTAGTCCGTTAAGCGTCCGACTTTCACTTAGGTCATGATCTCGCAGTTCATGGGTTCGAGACCCGCATCAGGCTCTGTGCTGACAGCCAGCTCAGAGCCTGGAGCCTGTTTCAGAGTCTGTCAGTCCCTCTCTCTCTGACCCTCCCCTGCTCACGCTGTCTCTCTCTCTCTCTCCTAGAAATAAATAAAACATTAAAAAAAAAATAAATTGAAGTATAGTTGACATAGAGTATTGCATTAGTTTCAGATGTACAACATTGTGATTTGACAAGTTTATATGTTATTGTGTACGTAATAGTTTTGAGTGAATTTTTTTAACATAAGGATTAAAGTATTTCACATAAGGATTAAGAAATTTTTTTAAAAATTTCAAAAATGTTATCCAGAAAAGTCTTTTTTGTAATGTATGTAAAGAAAAAGTTATATATGTGTGTAAGTGGTCTTGTCTGTACATGTGATGTTTTCATTCATCTTAGTGGCAGGATACCATTTGAAAAGAAATGCTGTAACAATTTTGTTGAAACAGAATTGTCAAGCTCCTAAACTGAGATTAATCAATAGAACTAAAATGCCTCTTGAACTCTATTTCATTGTTTACCATAGAACTTACCAAAAACAAATTATAGAAAGAATAAATCATAAAACGAATAGGGAAAAACACCTAACTAAATTTATTTTTTAAATATTGGCCATATGATTTTCATTAGCAATTTCCAAGAAGTAAGTGACGGAGACTGTAGTAAGCTATAGAAAAAAAATTAACCTTGCCTACTTAGCTTAGTATGGGCCAGAATGTCTAAAAGTGTAGCCAAGAAGTCTTCTAGTGAACTTGGGAAGAATCTGACTCCCAGCTAAACTAGCTCATGATTGAAATTGGAATGCTTGAGAAAATTCAAGGGGTCTGGCTATGATTCCCTTTGAATTTAGAAGATAATTGGGAGCACAGCCACGAAGCTGAGAGAAAGTTTAGTCATCCAATTTCTGCAATGGGCTCATTTTGTGATTATGTATGAGTATCCATCTAACATTCCAGAAATAATATTTGGATTTTATTTCTAAATTTTTTTATCATTTGCATTGCTTTACTTTTGACCAGAACATTTCTATATGGGAGATCAGCTAATGTAAGTCGCCATCATCTCACTTGGAGATGAGATTACTAGAGTGTCGCCATAATAGCTAGCTTGGTTCCAGTCCCCTTGGCAGGAGGATGACATGAAGGCATATGCTAAATCGGGAGAAGATGCTATTTCTGCCATTTTTACCCTTTTCTCCACAAATTTCCTGGCAAGGGAAATACTACAAGTGAGGAGGAAGAGAAAGAATACATTGCACAGAATTTTTCTCTGTGCAGTTTCACATGGTGCAACAAATTATATGTGCATAATCTCTTATTCTTGCAGAAATAAAGGTTCATTAGATGAGAAGTAGTCAACACATTCTTGGAAATTTCTTGGCAACTCTTAGGGAGGTGAGACAAAAGTAATAAAGATCAAAATTGAAATATTGAGCAAGGTGGTAAGGGCTGGTAAATAAAATCAACAGCTAAGCCAAGTCTGTGAACTATTAGTTTGTCCTCGCAGTCATTGAACCAGCTGTTGACAGAAGGGATCAGGAATCTTTAAACACAATCATTAAATGCAAAATCCTAGTTAGATTGAAGAAGAACTGTTTGCAAATTAATGCTATTATAGAGGCCCAGAGACCTAAATAAAATCCGAACAAAAAATGAATTTGTGGTATCAAGGGACTTAAGATTATGGTCTGAAAGTACTAGATCTATGTTAAGGCCAATCTCCATGATTGTTGGAGAATGGGTTGTGCTAACCGAACAGGTACACCCTTGGAGAAACTTGAGAATATCAAGAGGATGATTCCAGTCATTTCTTCTGTTTATTCCTATATTTCTCAGTTATTCGGATAGTTTTTTTTTTTGTTTTCTTTCCCCCATAGGACCAGAATATCCTTGTACTCATCTTTGCCCATTCACTCTCTGGCACACTGAGTTGATGGATATATCCCACTTCTTAGCTTTCTTACTCTTTCTAAAACTAGTGACATAACATCCTCCCAAGTTTTCCCCAGTTTAGGGAGGCAAACTATAAGAAACTTTTAAACACAGAGAACAAACTGAGGGTGGAAGGGAGTGGTGGAGTGGGGGTTGTGAAAACGAGTGATGGGCATTGAGGAGGGCACTTGTCAAGTTGAGCACTGGGTGCTTTATTTAAGTGATGAATCACAGGAATCTAGTCCTGAAGCCAAGAGCATACCGTATACACTGTCTGTTAGCTAAGTTGACTATATATATATATATATATATAATGTATATAATGTATATAATTAAAGTACCTATTCCTCCTTTACAGTTAAAAAAATTTTTAAATACGTCATAAGACATATGGTGTGATGAGCCCAAAAGCTTTGTTTTTTGGATTGCCACAAAAATTTCCAGAAAACTAAACTGACCAACTAGGGTACTAAGCAACAACAACATGAAAATGATACTCTCAATCAAACTTGATGGCAGGAAATCCTGATAAACTTTACAGTGTGGGTGGTATGTCCATCTTGAGATCAGAAGTCCTCTAGTAGGGATCAGAGGGAAGTGACAAGAGGTTCATGACAGACCCTATAAACTAAAAAAAAAAAAAAAAAAAATGGAATAGATACATCCTAAAATAAAGGTATATTTCTACCCATTATTAGTAGAACCTGGGTGGGTGGCCTAAAAATCAGTCAGTAAATTGAGAAAACTTAGTTTCTAAGTTCCTAATTAGTATGAACACAATACAATTTAAAACAAAATAAAACAAAACAAAAAGCTGTTCATGGGTGTATGAGAATACATAGGAGAGTTAATAGGATTCTGTTGGTATAAGTTCTTATGACCTTCTGAAGTATCTATCAGATACTCTTTTAAAATGATAGAGCCTACTCATGAGGGAATATACTGAAAGTAGAAAACAAATTGAGCATGAAAAAACACCAGGTGAAGAGAAATAGAAGTTGAAGATAGTTGTAGGAGTTAGCAGATACATAAATTTTTGTTAGCAAGAAAACTCGAAATCCCAGAAAAAAGAAAAAAAAAATCTAAATGGAGTAATTTCAACATTGAAGTGAATTAATATGTAAATGAGCTTCATGTACCCTGTCTGAAGTTCTCTCTTGTTTAGCAAGAGAGCGGGATGTAGGATGAAAAGCAGGAGATGGCTAATGTCCTGAAGAACACAAAAGCCTCGAATAAGGGTCCTTCCCCTGTTTTTACTGGGATCAGAAGGTTTACAAACATGGTGATGAACATGCACAAAAAGACAATAAAACTGTGAACATTAACTTGGGGACGTGAGGGAAAGGGCATCTTGAAGACATTTGGGGTTAGGGGTTTGAGTTACTACAAAACAAAATCCTGGTTGTTTACAGTGGACATGAGGCACCACCTCTGTTTATCTTAGCCAGCCTAAGACGTGAGACAGGTTGGGCGTGTGACCTCTGGGTTAACAAGGCACCTTTCTTTTGTAAATCAGCTCCACTCTGGGCAGCATCACCTGCATTTGTCTGCTTACCTCATTTGGTCCTTCCTTCCTATGAGAGCAGCTTTTTGCTATGATGCTAAATTTGGGGGCGCTTTGCCCTGAATGCCTAATCTTGCTTATCTCTTATACCTTTGTATTGGGTGCTTTTGCACCCCTCTCTATTCTGGGGCCTTTACCCCTCCCTCTCTATTCTGGGGCTCTGCACCCCACTCTATTCTGAGGTGCCTTTGCACCTCCCTATTCTGAGGGAGCTAATCTTATTTACCCAAACTCGGGGGTGAATATCCTATGGCTTTGTACTTCTATATGCTTTGTTAACCCATTGGTGTAAACCCGGGGAAATCCTAAATTTATTCACCATAGTACCCTCGAAAACAAAAGCCAAAAGATTGTCCCAGGTCTGGATTTTCTTCACAGAGGGATTTTTCTAAGCCTTCAATGATCATAGAGTCACTTTGATCTTAAAACTGTTCCAGAGCATGAAAAAAGAAAACCTATTTTTTTTTTTTTGTTATGAGAGAGAGAGAGAGAGAGAGAGAGAGAGAGAGAGAGAATGAATATGTATGAATCCCAGGAGGGAGAGAAATAATCCCAAAGCAGCTTTGGCGTTCAGAAACCGAGACCATCACCTGAGCCAAAGATGGATTCTTGACTGACTGAGCCACTCAGACACCTGGGAAAAAAGAAAACCTTAAAAATTCCTTTTACAGGGGTGCCTGGATGGCTCAGTTGGTTAAGCCTCTGTCTCTTGATTTTCACTCAGGTTATGATCCTAGGGTCATGGGATTGAGCTGTGCAACTGGCTCTGTGCTGAGTGTTGAGCGTGCTTAGGATTCTCTCTCTCCTCCTCTCTTGGTCCCTCCCCTCCTCGTGCTCTCTCTCTCTCTTTTCCCCCTCTCAAAATAAATAAACATTTTTAAAAGTTCCTTTTACCAAGTAAATATAACATTGTTATCAAATCCTAATAAATATTTAATTAAAAAAACTACAAATAAATCTCAATTATGGATATCAATAACAAAATCTTAAACACAGGTTAGCAAATAGCATTTAACAATGAACAAAAAATATATCATAATCCATTGGGATTCTTTTTAAGAATCTCATGGGTGGTTCAATGAAGGCATCTATTAATATAATTTTCATATAAATGTATCTAAATGTACATTTAGAAAAATGTAGATAACAAAAATATAGATACTGAATGGGCTTTTGACAAAAAGCACATGCATATTAAAAGTAATAGAAACTTCTAAAATAGATTTAAAATTAAATATTAATGCAAACATCAGTATTTCACTTAATACATACTAGTAGCATTTCTTCTAAGATTAGGGGAAAGAAAAGAACACCCAAAATTGCTCCTACTCTGAACAAATGGTTAATGTAATTACATATGGAAAAGCAAAAATAAGCCCAAGAAGTAGAAAGGAAGAGGCAACTATATTTATCAAAGCTGCTATGAGTGTGTGTGTGTGTATAAATTGTCCAAGAGTATCCAATGAAAAGCTGCAAATGACAACAGAATTAGCAGAATTAGTAGAGTAGTGGGCTCATAGAATCCACATAGAGTAAGCTAAATTAAGCTTTTTATGTTTAGAAAAAGTTACAAGTTAAAGAAGACCTATTTATAACATTAATAAAATATACAATGCTGAACATAAAATTCACATGAAATTTGTAAATGTTGTATGAAGAAAGTATTAAAATATTGTATTTTATTTTCTACAAAGTAGAATTGAACAAATGAAAAGTTATCACACATTTTTGGATAGAGAGACTCAATGTGAAAAACCTCAATTCCACTTCACTTAACATACAATTAGCTTTATGTGATTCATATCGAATAACCAATAATTATTCCCTGAAGGTCATCAAAGTGATTATTAATACTCCTGGAAAAATAAGATTGAAGATCCAGAAAATAATAAAAAAGCAAAGGATTAGGGTACTACCCAAATGCATTGTTAAAATTGAAGTTTCTATATTTAAGCACAGTGAAAGAACAATGCAAAAAATAGGATGTCCAGAACAAGAACTCCCCATATGTGGAAATTTGCTATATGATAAAACTAGGATCTCAAATTATGTGATGAGTGGTCACTTTAATAAGGCAACAGATAATTGAGAAGCCATTTGGAAATTGTACAAAATGTAATCTGAACTTCACATTGCATAGCAGAATATTATTGGAGATTAAAATGTGGATTGGAGCAATATACATACTAGAAAAAATATGGATGATTTCCATTTTAGTCTTGGAGTTGTGGGAAACTTCATAAAGATGATCTAAAATACAGAATCAATAAGAAAAAAATTAGATAAAATTTTAAAACGAGTAAGGACATTTACACCATAAACAGAATTAAAAGACAAAATATATAAAGAGCTGAGAGAAGATATTTGCAGTTTATGCACAGAGACAAATCTCCTTAATGATATTATTATCTGGATGATAAAATCTATTTAATAAAAATAAGCTAAATATGTGAGAGGGTATTTCACAAAGGAGGGAAGGAATATTCCTTAAGCATATGAAAATAAATTCAAATTGAATAAAAACAATTTTCACTTATCAAAAATCTATTAAACAGTGGCAAAATTGCATTCTATACATACTCATTTGCTTTACCCATAGACATATAGATTAGTAGTTTCTGTAGAGCTTCTGTGACAAATTACCACAAACTAGGTGACTTAAAACAACAAAAATGTAGTCTTTCACACTTCTGAAGGCCAGAATCCTCACGTGGAAATTTCAGGAGGGTTGGTTTCTTCTGAAGCTTCTGAGGGAGAATCTGTCTCCTGCCTCTCTCCTGGATTCTCATAATTGCTGACAATATTCAGCATCCTTTGGCTTTTACATGCATAGCTCCTGTGTATATGCCCATCTTCAGATGAGATCAGGGTTGTTCAGGGTGGTATGGCCGTAGACGCAGATGGCCATCTTCAAGTGATGTTCTCCCTATGTGTCTGCATCTGGGTCCAAATTTTTCTTACAAAGACCAGTTATTTGACTTGGGATCACATTATTGCAGTGTGCCTTAATCTTACATCTGCAAATACTTTGTTTTTGCAGATATAAAAAGATCACATTCTGAGGTTCTGGATAGATGTAAATTCGGAGGGCATTATTCAACCCAAGATAAGATAGAGGATGAATTTATATAATTCTACCAATATTTTTATTAACACCATTATGAATTCTTTGTATTTTATTTTTCATCGTTTTTAATTGAAAATACTGTTTGGGAGAAGACAAAATAAGCAGTAAGCCATTCAAATCTATTTGTTTTCTTTGAACCATAGAGAACCAATATTAGGACATTGCCTAATAATACCTCATGCAACACTATGAATTGGTCATCACCGTGGCTAATTGAGTGGCCTGTAAAAATTGATGCTTTCCTGTTTCTTTTGACCTGAAATTTAAAATTAAATTCAGGTTGTAGATAGAAAATTACCACTTAAGTAAATTCCTTGAGTATTATTTGTTGTAATTGTTCTATAAGGAAATAGTCAAAAAATCCTAATGCTTATCCTAATAGCAGCAGCCATGATGCTTTAGGATTTGAGTAAAAGGATATTCCTGTAACATAACTAGCACACATATTTCATCATTTCACATACTGTCAGGAAGTAGATATTTCCATGTACTCAAACAACCCACCCCTACACAATGCCCATGTGGCCCATGGAATCTAGGTTTATTACTTTTCTACCCTGACATATTGTGTATCTTGTAAATGGTTTCTAGAACTACAGACATACTATTCTCATAAAGAATTATCTCAACTAGGAAGAGATGAAATAACTGCACTTTTAACTTCCTTATGTATCTTGTTCTTATGGAGAATTGGATTTTTCAAAAAAAAAAATCGAGGCAGATTTCCTTTGTATGGCATTGAACAAGTGCACCACATGCCCATCCCTGAATAAATCCCTGGAAAGAAAAAGAAGACCACTTTGATTTTCTTGCATCAATCCTGATTCATTCCCTGGGATAGGTTGCATGGCCACCAAATGTGGGATTTTGTAAATGAAGACAGTGAAGATGGTAGTTGTTAGATTAACATAACCCACTACCTAGAATGAATGAGATCTTTCCTTCTATCACATGGTTATCCATCTAACAATGATGATTCTACATTCTCAAAGAGCTCAGGGCAAATTGTATTCAATACCAAAGGGAAGAGTTAAGTGGTCATCTTTTTCTGTTCTGTTATAAAGCTAAAAACTTCATGAACTGGAAACAATATATTTTTCAAACTCACCTTGTGAAAATATTTGAAATCCACTAGAATGTGAGCTTTAAAAGCCATTTTTGTTCACTGATCTACGTAATGCCTAGCACTGTGCCTGGCATATAGTAGTTGTTCAATGAATATTTGCTGATATGCTGAATAACCAAATGGGTGTCTTTACATATGAAGAAGGTAAAAAAAAAAAAAAAAACAACAAAAGAAAAACTAGAGCTTTAGAATTTGAAAAAAAAAAAAAAAGTCTTGCCATACAAATTTCTCATACCATATGAATCCCTCATGAATTCATGTGGGAAGACCTGGATATGTTTTGCTCCCCAAATTTCCATGCTTTAGTCTCTAAACAAACAAACAAACAAACAACCTCACATCAGAGAAGGATTTGACAAATCTGTTGTAGATAGACTGAGATTAGAGTATAACAGTGAAGATGCTGGGAAAGAAAACGTTTTTAATATGCATTTTATTCATTTTTTATCCCCCTTCCCATATAGTTTCACTAAGAGGTTCTTTTTGTATATTGTTTACATCAGCTGTGTCATATTTTTAAACATATGAGACAAGCTGATAGCTCATTTGGGAAGTTAGACTGAACATAGGGTTTTCCATTTTGAAAAATAGTGAAAGACCCTAGACATCAATAAAAAAAAAAAAAGTATGATATTGAAATCAGTTTGCTAGTTCTAGGACTGCTCATTCATTAGGGAACCAGAGACATCACTTGGTTTTCTGATGTATAATAGAAATGTAAATATCGGTATGAAAGTTTCATTTTGCATTTTGGGAATTGAAAACCCAAAGCAAAAATTGTTGCTGTGTGTTCATGTTTTCCTTGTTGCTGCTGATGCTATTATGACTATTTCTAACATTACTAGTTTATAGATAATTACAAAATGCTTTGGGTATTTTTTTTTTTTTTTAATAAAAATAATCATCAGCAGCATGTGGCCTGTCTCTGGGGATATATGCAATGAGAAAAATCACAGTGAGTGAGCACAGCAAAAAAGTTGAAGTGATTCAGGAATCCAGCAATCTGTTTTATTACTGACAAAGTAAAAGAGCATGGCTCTGAGTTTGTTTTCTGTGAAAGGTTTTTAACTGGAGAAAGGAAAACAAGAATTAAATAATGCAGGCAGTGTTGATATACTAGGCATCTTAAAGCTGTAGTTGGACTAAGTCTAGGCATCAGCAAAATCCTTATGCTACCACTTTCATAAGAATATGGAGGAGGAAATTGTCCTCAAGTGTGGAAAGATAGGGGGGCACTGGAAAAAAAATGGAGCTACCAGACAAAAATCCTAGTGATCTACAGTACAGCAAAGTGGCAGGTAATGTTAACACCAAATCCATTGCAGCTATTATAAATAAGGGGATAATTCATGTTTTCTAACACATTAAATATGAGTATTCTGAAAGTTAGAAGCCTCCTGCATCTGCTCTTAGTTCACCCACTAATTTTGACAGTTAAAAGAATTATGAAAATTAAGATCTACAGTATAAGTTTATAGTTACTTTGATCTTTATTGCTCAATAGCATTGCCACAAACCACATGTGGTACTTAATATTTAAATTTGCATTACTTAAAAATAAGCAAAATTTAGCGGGGGGCAGGGTGGTTCAGTTGGTTAAGCATCCGAGTTTGGCTCAGGTCATGATCTCACAGTTCATGAGTTCGAGCCCCACACCGGATTCTGTGCTGGCAGCCTGGAGCCTGCTTCGAATTCTGTGTCTCCCTCTCTCTGCCCCTCCCCCACTTGTACTCTGTCTCTCTCTCTCTCAAAAATTAATAAATGTTAAAAAAAATTTTTTAAAGAAATAAGCAAAATTTAAAACTTAATCATACAGTTCCACTGGCCATATTTCAAATGCTAAATAGTCACATGTGGGCTACCACACCATCAGACAGGAAATTCCATTGGATAGTCCAGCATACAAACAATAAGTTAATGCTAAAACATGTGTAGTGATGTTTCAGTCTCTGAATCAAATATTTTTAAAACATTATAGAGATGTTGGAATGAGGATAATATTCTTAGAGCAAACAATGAAATTTCTAATATGAGGGCCACTTTTACTGTTTTATATCTAGTACATTATGAGTTTGAATACTCTCCTCTCTGAATATACTTTCATTTCTTTCCTTTGTATTATACCCTATGGCTTTACAAAGATTTATTATCCTAAACTCTGATTCAAACTTCAATTTCCTGATCAAAAAGTCCCAACCTTCCAGTGTCCCTACCCCCTCACTTTCTCCATGAATTTTCTCTGTCTAATCTTGGTGCCTAGTGCTTAGGTTTTCTATAGCCTCATCTGGTTTGCCTGCCTTTTTTACTCCTATATTTCAGAAATTATTCACTCTAGGCAAATTGCTATCCTCTACTGCCTTATCCTTATTATTTTTTTTCTAAAAACAACTCTATGCTTCTGGGCACAGAGAAGTAAATTAATTATATCATTAAATAGTATTGAATGCCAACTGTATATAAGCCACTGTAATGTAATATCCTCCATTCTAACCAATGCCTGAAAAACCTATAAGGTCCTCAGAATTAACGTTTTCAATTAAATGACCCTTAGCCTGATGCTAGCACTAAATTCTGTCATCTAAATTTTAATGATATATACTATAAATACATCACATTTTGTGGTCATTTCATATTGTTCCACATAAGATCTGAGTTCCTGACTGGTCACATATTATTTTCAAAAGCTTTTATTAATACTCTAAAGGATTACCTTTGTGTCCTGTGTTGCACTTCATTGTATCTTGTAACCGTTAACTTGGTTTGTTCAATCCTTTTATTTATTTTTAATGTTTATTTTGCTTTTGTGAGAGACAGAGACAGAACATCAGCAGGGGAGGGGCAGAGAGAGAGGGAGGCACAGAATCAGAAGCAGGCTCCAGACTCTGAGCTGTCAGCACAGAGCCCAACACAGGGCTCGATCTCACTAACCATGAGATCATGACCTGAGTCGAAGTCAGACGCTCAACCAACTGAGCCACCCAGGCTCCCATCAGTCCTTTTTTTTAATTGTTAATAAAGCTGGGTTTGATTTAGCATGAATATATCTCAATGCTGTCAAACAACAAAAACTTCCTGTTTAATCATAAACTGTGGCAATAGCTACCTATGGGAAAATATTTAAGATTTTCTTGGGCCAGAAATGCTCATACCTTTCCCCAACCAAACAGTAGAGCTGTTGGCTGATTCACAAACAGCTCATCTCTGATGGCAGATATATCTCTTCTACCCATTTTTCTACACACCAGCATCATTCAGCGCATTGCTGTTCTAGTAGTTTAGACACCTATGGAATGAAACATGTTCATTAGTCTCTGATTATGGAAAGTACACCATTTCACACATCACTAAGTGATGCTGCTTAAATCTTCCATAATCTCTACATAATGGTGGCATGGATGAGGGAGACTATAGTTTTTCTTCACAAGTGCTCAAGTCCCTACAAGGGTCAGTCTTTGCCAGTCAATCTTTGCCAGTCCTCCACTTGTGCTAATGGAGCAAACACAGTAGGATTAGGAGATAGGTTGCTTGGATGGTTGTTAGTATAATCAGTTCTCCAACTGAAATATCTCAGAAGCCTTTTTGTGGGATTCCTGGTGTGAGAATGTAGCAGGAAGAATTCAGAGATGAACCCTGTGATATTACAACCTTGACTATTCTATGTTACATAGCAAAAGGGATTTTGCAGATATAATTGAGGTTCTTAATTGACGTTAAGACACAGGTTATCTGGGGAGATTTAATCTACTCCTGTGAGCCTTTTAATAGCAGAGGATTCTCTGGATTGTCACGGAAGAGAAAGTCACAGAGATTTGAAGCATGAGGGATTTGACGGAATGGAGATTTTCCCTTGCTGGGGAAGTTGGAGGCAAGGATCTAAGGATAGCTGATAGTATCTAAGAGCAGTCCCAGCAAGATATCAGGACTTCGACCCTATAAGTACAAGTAATTGAATCCTGCCAATGATCTGAACAAGCTTCACAGCAAATTCATCCTCAGAGCTGAGAGCTTCCAATAAAAACCCAGTCTGGCTAACACCTGGATTTTGAACTTCTGAACTCTTAAGCAGAGATCCCAGTCAAGACTACCCAGACCTTTGATCCGCAGAACTGTGAGCTAATAAATAGGTATTGTTTTAAGCCCCTGAGTTTGTGGTAATTTGTCATACAGCAATAGAAAAGTTATATTTCTATATACTGCTATTCCTACTATTCCTGTGAATAGCATACGCCCACACTGTTTAGTTAATACCAGATGCTCTTCTGAACACTTTACACATATTAAGCAGTGCTCATAACAACATACAGAAAAGGTACTATTATTTTTGCAAGTACAGATGAAAAACTGAGGTGCATATGGATATTAACTAACTCACCAAAATCACAAAGGTAATAAGTGGTAGAATTTGTTTTGAAACTGAGGCAATCTGACTACAGATGACATTCTAAATTACACATTAACATTTTTACAACGCTATTGCACCCACACACATTATATGTATTTAAGACTATTGACACCCAGTTATTTTATTTAAAAAAATTATGAGCTGTCAGATATTTGGTTGTTACCCTGACTGAATTCATTCATTCAGCAAATATTTATACAGTGATTGGATTGCTAATAAACAGAAAGCAAAAGAGACTTGAAAGCATCAAATATAAATTGTTAAACAAAGCCAGCACAGATGTTATCCTGGTCAAATTTGAAATCTAATAAGGGAAAGAAATAATATGTAAATCAGTTGATGCTGCAGCATACACTTTTGAGAGTGATGAGGTTGCTAGGTCAGTATCCCAAATCAACTTTTTTTTTTTTTTTTTAACTCCTTACTCACTGAAATAAGTGGGTTGTTTTGTTTTGTTTTTTTAAAGAATTGTCTGTTGTGATTGCTTTGTTTTGCCTTTGATTTGCTCATTGTTGAATTCTTAGAACCTAAAAGAGGATTTGGAATATAGGATAGTATCAAGAGTAAGTAGCAGTATGCATGTATAAATGAATTACTTCTTACTCTGCTAGTCAGGTAACAGATAATACTTTTGTAAGCACTGCTTTCATTGAGAAGACATGTATTTCCAAAGTAGAAATAATAATCTTCAAAATCAAAATGATTTTGACATTGCGCATTCTGAATAGTCTATGAAAGATTGCAGAATATCAGTATTTCTGCTGTAAGATTAATTGAACGCCTAATAAACGGAAATATCAGGAAGGAAGGACAGGAAGGAGGGAGAGAAGGATAGATTAATACAGAAGAGTTGTAGAAGCAAATAACAATAAAATTCCAGAGAAGGACAGACATTTAATATGCAAGATGAGATGAGAGCACATTAAATTTGGGTCTGGGTGTTGGAAGAGTAAGCTTGCTGTGGGTAGGTAAATTTTGCTGCAGCTAGGAGAAACCAGCTGAAAGTACAATGCCACAGGTAGACTAGAGTGGCAGGCAGACCTGAATCAAGGTGTGTTTAAACCATAAAGCTAGTCTTCTCTGCAAAAGGGAATTGGTTGGGGGGTGGGGTGAATGGAAAGCAGAAAATGATCCTGAGTTTCACAGTGCTTATATCCCAAAGTGCCACTGAAGGAAACAGCCTGAAACCACCCACAAGATATTAATAAATCAGAGGGAAATTGACAATAATTAAAGTTCTAATTGAGCTTTGACTCATTTCAAATTTTGATCAGACAGAGGAATTAAACAAGTCTTCATCCTTGCTGTGTGATAGGGGTAAGAACAACTCCTTTCTGGGGAAAAATTACTGTTTATTTTAGTCTCTACTGTTCTTTGTGTACAAAATGTTCAGGACAAAATACAGAAACTATGACCTGTACAAAGATGCATGAAATGTAACCCAGGGCTGGGTAGCTCAGTTGGTTAAGAGGACTTGGTTTCAGCTCAGGTCATGATCTCATGGCTTCACGAGTTCTCCCGCTGCATTGGACTCTGTGCTAGCAGTGGGAGCCTGCTTGGGATTCTGGATCTCCCTCTCTCTCTCTGCCCCTCCCCCACTCATGCTGTCTCATTCAAAAAAAAAAAATAGGTAAACTTAAAAAAAGAAAAATGTAATCCATAAAAAAAAAATCATTGATCAGTAGAGCAGACCTACAAATGGCTTATACTGAATTTAGAAAACAAGGGCTCTAAAATAATGATTTAAATATATTAGACAACTTTAATTAAAGAAGGGAGAAAAGCAGAAAGGTGAAGTAATAACATAGAAAACTAAAAATATAAATCAAATTAAATTTCCAGGACTGAAAAATTTAATGACTGTACAGAAAAATTAATTGGATGAAATTAACAGCAGAAATGACAAAGGTCAGGTGACTAATAGCAAATCAATGAGTATTTCCCAGACTGAACAGAAAGGAAGAAAAGAAACCTTTCAAAGTTTGGTGTCTGCAGTGATGCCAACCTTGCATTCTAGATATTGGTAATTTTTCTTTCCTTTCTTTTTCTTGGTTAGCGTGGATAGAGGTATATTAATCTTGTGGACCTTTTATAAGAAACTGCTTTGGATTTTATTGATTTTTCTCTGTTGCTTTTCTTTATTTTCATCATTTATATATATACGTATATATATTTTTTATCATCTCCTTTCTTTACATTTAATTCATTCTTTATATTTTTATTTTTATGGACAAACTTAGAATAAATGATTCGAAACCTTTCTTCTCTTCTGGTGTAGATATTTAGTAAGAAAATTCTCTCTAAACTCCACTTTACCTGCATCTCACACATTTTATTTAATCTATTTTCATTTTCATGCCATTCAAAATATTTTCTCATTTCTCTTGAGACTTCCTCTTTGGCTTATATGTTATTGGAAAGTGGGTTTAATGTCCTATTTGGGTATTATAGAGGTATCTTTATATTATTAATTTCTAGTTAAATTTGATTATGGTCAGAGTAACAAACTTTGATTGACTTCAATTTGTTTTTAATTTTCTGAGATTTTTTTTATGGCCTTTTATATGATTGGCTTTGGTGAATGCTTTGAATGCCTTTGAAAAGAGTATGTATTCAAGTACTTGTTTGGTCAGAGGTTTTAAAATGACCACTAATTAAGTTAGCTGATAGTATTATTCAGTTCTAGTTTATCCTAGATTTTATGTCTACTTTTTCAATCAACTGCAGAGAAAGGAGTACTAATTTTTCTATAATTGCAAATTTGTTTACTCTTCCTCCTGTATATATTAACAATTAGGTCCATTATGTTTTATGCAGTTATTGGTATTGATATAGGTCCACCATTTTGTTAGTTGTTTTCTGTTTGTCCTCTACCCATACCCTCATTCATCCTCTTATTCTTTCTTTTAGACTATTTTAATTTTTTATCTTAAATTTAATATAACCTTTAAATTTTTTTCGCTGTGTATTCTTGTATTTTCTTCTTATTCGTTACTCTAAGGATTATACTATACACGCTTAGTGTACAGTCTACTTAGAGTTATCATTTACCATTTCAAAGAAAACACATAAGATTTACTTTTATATCAATCTTTCTACCTTCTCCACTTAAGTTTAGTTTTTGTGTGTGCTATATTTTATACCTTGAAGCCCACCAGAAAACAATATAATTTTTGCTTTCAATAGTCATATGTATTTAAAGAATTTAAGAGAATAAAGGCAGTCTTTGGCATTTATCCAGCCTCTTATATTTATGATGGACTATTGCTATTTCAGTTCTTTCATTCATGAAAATCTGTGTTTCCCTGTGGGTCCTTTATCATCATCCTGAAGAACTTTTAACATTTATTATAAAGTAGACACACCGGTGACAAGTTCTTTTAGTTTCCTTTAATCTAAAATGCCTCTCTTTTTTCCTTCATATCTGAAGCATGTTTTCAGTTGGTATAGAATGTGTTGATGTTTGTTTTCTATCAGCCCTTTAAAGATGCTTCCTTATTGTCTCCTATCTTCTAGTTTTCTGATATAAAATCAGTATGTATTCAATCATACTCCTGGTTATAGCATTTATATTTTTACCCTGGAGGCTTAAGACATCATTTTGTTTACTTTTGGCTTTCTGATATTTTAGTTTGATACATCTTAGTGTGCTTTTGAGTTTATCCTCTTAGGGGTTTGCTAAGCTTCTGGAATCTGTAATGCATGTCTTTCACCAATTTGGCGATGTTCTTAACCATTATTTCTTCAAATAATTTTTCTGCACCAGTCTCTTTCTCCTCTCCTTCTGGGACTCAAGTGACACAAATGTTAGATCTTTTGATATGATTCCACAGATCTCTGTGGCTTTAATGTTTTTTAGCTTTTCTTTTCTCCCTGTTCTTTAGATGGGATGATTACTATTGTTTTATTTTATCTTCTCTGTCATCTTCATTCTGCTATTAAGTCCTTTTAGTTATATTTCATATATTTAAGATTTCAGTTCTAAAATTTCCATTTTGTTCTCGTGTTTAGTATGAAATATGTTTTCAAAATTTATCTTTCCACTTATTTCAAGGGTGTTCAACTTTACCTCATGAAGCACAGTTATGACAGCTACTTTAAAGTTTTTATCTGATGCTTCAAACAGCTGGAGCATTGAGGGATTAACGTTTTTTTAAGGGAATTAGATTTAATTAATTGATTTAATTTACTAACTGCCCCGTCTTCTTTGTATGTCAAGTAATTTTGAATTGTATTCTGGAAATTCTAAATATATTGTAAGATTCTGGAGCCTGATACATTTCTTTTTAGATCACATTGATTCGTTCATTCCAGAGTCACTTGGCTCAGCTATATTCAGCTCACAATTAGTGTGGGCAACAATTCCAAGGTTAGCTCAGTTTTCAGGGGTTGTGCTAGGCTATTTGGGTTTACCATACACATATGCCACTCGAGGGTTAGTCTGAGATTTCATAATTTATTTCATGATTTTCTTCTCATGGCTTTTGTGATGTTTCATATGTTTTCCTACATGTATCCATGGTTCATATGTAAAGCTCAGACTGTGTTAGGTTTTACAAAGTGTTAGAGGGTTCTTATGTCCATTCCCTTCATTCAGGGATCTCTCCATGCTCTGTAAGTACAAGAGACTCATTTTCATGGTTTCTGAGTAAAATGTTTTGGTTGGGTTTGTTTTGTTTTTGGATTTTCAACACATAGGAGAGAAAAAAAAAGAGGAAAGATGAAAAAAAGTAAAAGAAGGTACCACTCAGATTGGTCTAGCTCTGTCTCTAGTCCTTTAGCCACAAATGATGATGTTTCTTAGATTCTTGTTTTCTCTTCTTCATTTAGAGCTTTTTACTTAGGCCAGTGTTGAGGTAAAGCCATAAAAATAAAGGAGAGGAAAGCAAATAAGGAGGAAAGTGCCCACAAAACAGTTTATTCTTCAAAGGTGATTTTTCTCCCAATTCTGTCCACTGTTCTTTATTCTTCATCATCCTCATGCAGTTGCTTTTGAAACTGCCCCACAATTTTAGTTAAGATCAGCGAGAGAGATGGATTTGTAGTAAGTTATCCCATTTTAGCTGGTACTGGTGTGTTCTTT
Organism: Hyaena hyaena; assembly: GCF_003009895.1. NCBI lineage: Eukaryota > Metazoa > Chordata > Mammalia > Carnivora > Hyaenidae > Hyaena > Hyaena hyaena. Next base: position 76,334 of record NW_024081661.1, read on the forward strand.
TGGGTTTTTATATCTATTCATTGTTTTCATTTATTTTTTTAATGTTTATTTTTATTTTTGAGAGGGAGAGATAGAGAGAGAGAGGGAGAGAGAGAGAGAATCTGAGGCAGGCTCCAGGCTCTGAGCTGTCAGCACAAAGCCCAGTACAAGGCTCCAACTAACAAACCAGGAGATCATGACCTGAGCTAAAATCAGATGCTTAACTGACTGAGCTACTCAGGTGCCTCTAGTCATTGTATTTATATCTGAAATTTCTATGTTGGGTTATATTTAAATCTTAATATGTAATTTTTGTCCTTTTGTGGTCCCTTCAGATAATATCAAAGTTTATCATCTGTGTTTAAAAGGGGACAAAATCAGTTTGTGAAAAGCCAATATTTATGTGTGTCAAATGCTGCTTTCTTATGTCTAGTTAGTTCTAGTTTATACTCAAGTTGTTTCTTCTGCTATGTCTATAGATATTAAATTGCTTGTTAGTTTTTATTTGAAAAATGACATTTCAGCAGTTGAAAGAAACACAAATGAAGTTCCAGGTTTGACAGTCACTGGGCCACCTACTTTGTGTGTGACTATGTAACCAATCGATGTGAAGGTCCACCCACCCCTTACTTTTTTCCCCCCTTTTCCATCCTATTCTGTAGGCATTCATAGCAGCATCTACTACAGTTTCACTTAATTGAAGTTAGAATGTGGAAAACAAGTATAAAGCTGGTTTCTCTTTACCCCAACAAGTACAACTTTCTGGGCTTTCCTACAAAAGTAGGAAAAGTCTACCTTGCCTGGATACTAGGTTTGATGCCTACTCAGAAATGTGTATTGTATAGAAGGGTGTGTTCAGGATGAAAGTGACTTTCCTGTTTGTTACTCCACCTACCCCTTTGTCAGACTTTGAGTCAGAACTCAGCCTACATGTTTCTTGTTCTCTTTTTGTATCTTTGATGTGTGTTTGTTAACCCAACATTTTAATTATTCATAGCAGGCTTAAAAACTACCTGTCCACTAAAGTAAACTGGCAATCTTTCAATCAAGGCTCTTTAGGGACAGATTTAATTTGTTAGAATACTCCATGCTTATCAGTACCCATCAACTATATGAAGTATCCCTCCCTTAGGGTTTGAAAAAATCATTTAATGATTTATACTCAAGGAAACATCTCTCTTCATTACATAAGCTATGTTTAACTTAGCAAAAATACAATATGAAAAAATTATGCTACAGAGTTTTGTATCTCCCAAACAATTCTGAGTATATAAATCCTATGCTTCTGAAAATATGTGCCAAAAATAGGTTTTTATTTTTTTCCAGCCTTGAATTGCTCCCTTTTATTCACATACCTCAACAATAATTTAATATTCAGTTTTAAGTATAATTTGTTAATAAGTACTAAAGTCAAGACTACAATTGTTAGGGAGCTCTATTACTGAGGATGTATTAAATCAAGTAAGAAGGGAAACAAATTAATGAATCTAATTGTTCTCCACTCCAGGCAGTAATGTTCAGAGGTTAACAAATCAAACAAGATTTTCACAGAGAAACTGAAAAAAGGGGCTTTTAAAGTAGTCAGGAGTATGATGCTGTGTGACATCTGAAGTACCCAGAGGCCACTTTCAATTACTAGAAGACCTTCTCATATCTTATCGTCTAATAGATTCTTAGTTCTCATTTCTGTCAGGAGATTCTGGTGCCATGCTTACAATTTTATGGCTTAAAATCTCTGCTAAGGCCCATATTCATTTATTATAAACTTTATTAACCCACACATTCCCAAATGGTCTCCAATTTAGTTGCTTTTATTTAATAAGATTAACTAAAAGAAAACAAGGAGTGTGCTATGTTCTATAACCAGAGGGAATAAGAGTTTACAATGAGAGCTTTGCAAAAACACCATGAGTGGCAAAGAGCAAAGAGATCATTGGTAGTTATATAATAAAGTAGATACTAGAAATAAAAAATATTAAAGTTCTTTTTAGAATTCATAAATCCTAATCCACGTCGTACAATTTTTTTAAACGCCTGTTTGGTTAAATGTAAAATATATTTAGTATTTAGTAAATAATTTACAAATGGATGAAAAAGATTATAATATTCTTAAAGGAAGAATTCGATTCCTCTGATTATTTTATTATGTGTGCAATAAAGTACACAGGGAGAAATATAAAATGCATGGAGAGAAGGAAAAACACATGGAATAAAAGAAAATAGTTATGGATGCATAGAAAAATAAATATTAAATTTTTTATGTCATGGAGATTTCAGTGTACAACATATTTTTTCTCAATATTTTATATCATTTTCAGTTTAAAAATTTGTACTATGGTCATTGATTTATTTACTTACTCATAGTCTTTATTTGTAGTTTCTTAGCATTTAATTAAATTCACATTCATCTTATGTACAATCATAAATTTGGAAAAAGAAAAAAGGAGATTAAAGATTCTTCTGTCAGAATCTAAATATAACTAACTTTCTACATGAATTTCAAGTTGAACAATAAATTTGACCTTTTCCTTGGTTCATTTATTACTTCATTTAACAACCATTTATTGAAATTCTTAATGTGTGAATCACTAAACCAAGAACTGGAGATAAAAGATGAACAAGACACAATCATAGCCTACAGTTCAGAAACGAAAAGTATAGGGGTGCCTGGGTGCTGGGAGCCGCACTGGCCTTGCTGGAACCGGTCTCCGAAACCTGGGTGGCTCAGTCGGTTAAGCGTCCAACTTCAGTTCAGGTCATGATCTCGTGGTTCATGGGTTTAAGCCCCACAGCAGGCTCTGTGCTGACAGTGAGCTCAGAACCTAAAGCCTGTCTTGAGATTCTGTGTCTCCCTCTCTCTCTGACCCTCCCCTGCTCATGCTGTCTCTCTCTCTCTCTCAAAAATAAATAAAACATTAAAAAAAAAAAAAAGAAATGAAAAGCATATAACAAGGACAACTGGAAGTCAAAAAATTGGAAATGTGAGTATAGAGACTACAGGAACAAACTCAATCTAGTGGGTCAAAAATGAGGATTTTAAGTCGGGGATGAGAAGAAAACGTGAAATTCTTCTTCCACCATATAGAGTATTTTCCAACAAATGGTAGAAAATTGGGGTTGTAGAGAATAATTGGAACACCTTGCCCTCCTTTAAAACAGTAACAATGGCTGATATGACTAAAATCTGAAACATAAGATAAGAGTGGGAGATGAGGGGAGAGGGGTTGGAGGAGACACAGGAGGAGGTGGAGGTTGTCAGCAGAGAGAGAACTTTGTATCAGTGAAGAACCAGTTATTGGTGGAGAATTACCATACCTAATGGGAAGCTATTTCCTGTAGAGGAGCAAAGAGTAAGAAGTTGCCTTAAATAAAAGGATGTCTGGGTGGCTTAGTCTGTTGAGTGACAGTCTCTTGACTTCAACCCAGGTCATGATCTCAGGTTGTGAGTTCAAATCCCACATTGGACTCTGCAGTGATAGCAGGATGCCTGCTTATGATTCTTATTCTCTCTCTCTCAAAATAAATAAATAAACATTAAAATAAGTTACCTTAGATATTCATAGGTAGGAAGAAAACCTACTCTGAATAGGAAAGTAAAAATATATGCAAGTTGTTAAAATGAATCCCATGACTAGGGTGACATAGAGATGAAAAAACAAAGGGGGACAAGAATTTAACAACAAAAAAACTGCACTAAAAAGGAATATATAATGATCTCACTTATGCATTAAAAATATATGTAATCGGGGCACCTGGGTGGCTTAGTCAGTTAAGCATCCCAATTCAGCTCAGGTCATGATCTCACAGTTCGTGAGTTCAAGCCCTGCACTGGGCACTTTGTTGTCAGCACAGAGCCTGCTTTGGATCTTCTACTTCCCTCTCTTTGTCTCTCCCGTGCTTGTTCTTTCTGACTCTCTAAAAAGTAAATAAATATAAATATATATAATATGTAAGTATATTTATATATTAATATGTATATTTGTTATATAAATTATATAGAATTTATAGTTTTTTTATGTTCTTTGATTTTGCATTAAATATTTTTATAATATGTTTTACCTAGAATCTTATTTTCTAAAGCCCAATCAAATTGGGATAATGAATAGAAAATAGGCAAATTGCATATATGTAACTTCCTTGTTTGCATATGTATGTTTGTTTACAAACATTTACTTTTACTTTACTAATTTTGTTATTCTATTCTAATTATTAGTACAGGCAATAAAATCATGTTTCATCCTCAAAGTCTGTGTGATCACATATAATGACATCTTGGTTTAAGAATCTCAATGGCCTAGTTTTTCTTATTGTCTTACACATAAAATTCTTTTAATCACTCTACAGTTATTTATCGACTAGCCACCAAGTTCAATGCTAGGGATATAGAAGTGAAAGGACATTTTTTAAACCCATATGAAATAGAGAGAAATAGCCAAAATTATAATACTTCCTACACTGGTTTCAGCAGAAAGAACCAAAGGTTCTTATCTACTCAAGGAAGGAAAAGGTGTTTTCATGGAACTGAAGGAAAAGAGGACCAAATCTCACAACACGTTTTCATAGATCAGTACGACTTAAAACCTCCCTTGTTACCTACAGACGTTTTGAAATTCGCGTGGTCTATATGAACAAGCATTTAATATGGAAGTTCTGGAACAGATGTGTGTCTAATTGCTTCCATAAAATGAAATGTTTTTGTTCTGCTTATGCCACAGAGGAACGCAGGAGAGATCCTTCAGCAAAGGGCACCAGCTGAAAAACAATAAAAGAAGCTTTAAGCATTTATCCTATGATTGGCGGCTGTCTTGCCCCCTTAGATTTTATAAAGTTCACATTTACCAGAGCAAAAGATAAAACAAAGAAGTTCAGCCATTATACGCCTGGTTCAAAATCAAGTGTACAAGTATTTGGAAACAAATCTGATTCTGGACACCAATTTGTATTGTTTTTTGGTATACTTTTTTTGTATTTTCTTTTTCTTTTTTTTTTTTTTTAAAGATTTTAATGTTTATTTACTTTTAAGAGAGAGAGAGACAGAGCATGAGCTGGGGAGGAGCAGAGAGAGGGAAACGCAGAATCTGAAGAAGGTTCCAGTCTCTGAGCTGTCCGCACAGAACCTGATGCAGCTCTCAAACTCACGAACCCATTGCGATCATCACCTTAGCCAAAGTTGGATGCTCAACTAACTGAGCTACCCAGTTGCCCCTGTGTTTTCTTTTTTGAAAGAAAGAAATGTTTCTTGTGCGAGTCAATAAGGAAAACAGGAAAATTGCTTCTTCATTAAGAATGCTGCTCTCATTTACTCATTCCATCTACAGTGCATTGAGCAGGTATCATGTGCTAGGCTAGCTGCTGAGGACAGTGGTGAATGGAGAAAGAGTTCCTTCACATACTTCACTCACATCCTATCGAGTAAAAAAGATACCTCCATCATGTGTGTAGTAAGCAAGATGAGGCACATATTCTTTTGTTCAGAGGTAATCGCTACTGACTTTTATCTCCACACAGTAGCAAAATGAGTAGAGTTATGTCATAGAGTTACTTTGGCTGATATAAATAATCTTGCAGGTGTGCCTCCCTTTATCATTTTGGATACCTAAAATGGAAGAGTCCACGAAATTGTTAAAAATATTAATTGCTCTGACTCTTCATCAGACCTCAACTGCTGTCATCCTTCTATAATCTATATGTGTAGTTGGTAAGTGAAAGAAGAAACCAAGGGTGGGCATTTTTGTGGTAAAGAAGGCCTGAGGTCCTAAACCCAGAGGACTCCTCCCTACCTCCATTATCTGCTTCTCAGTCATCTTTCAAAATGTCTACTCCACAAAGGCAGGACCAGTGTATATATCCTTCATCTTTATGTATCCAGAACTTACCATGGGAACCAATATTTATATTAGACACTCACTAACCTGGATTGACTAAGTAATGAAATTATCTCCTTTGAAAGAGGTCAGTGTAATACACTGGCATTACTATACTTGTGTAAAGTGCTCACCTCTTTCTTATGGTAATATAGCTCCTGGGGCGATGCCACAGACCCAGTGAGGCTACAAAACCAGGCTATGCCCCTGTGTAGGCTGTGACATTCTGGATACTCAGATACCATTCTCACTACAGTCAGAGAAGTTCAGCTTTGGGTTTAATGGTTTTATAAGTGGCGGAAGAAAACTAGACTTAGTGCTATTCAAAGTGTGGTCTTGCAGAACCATACTGGCCTATGAATTGTTTGTTTTGGGTCCATGAGACTAGAAAAATACAGAAATTTAGCATAAGTCTATTGTATTATTCATATATCTACTTTTAAAGTAGGTTTGTTTTTTTTTTTAATTTTTATTTATTTTGAGAGAGAAGGAGAGAGCTTGTGTTGGGGGAGGAGCAGAGACAGGGAGAGAGATAATCCGAAGCACACTTAATGCTATCAGCACAAAGCCCAACATGGGGCTCCATCTCCTGAACTATGAGATCATTACCTGAGCTGAAATCAAGAGTCAGAGGCTCAATTGACTGAGTCTCCTAGTAGTCTCTGACTACTATTTTCAGAGCAGTTTTAAAAGGAAAGAAAAGATCTTTTTCTGCATTTATTAAGCAGTCAGAGGTCAAGGGTTATATTGCCACTATGTGGTAACAGTTTATCTGACAAGAAGTCAACCCCCACAGGAAAGCAGAGGAGGAAAAGTAGAGATTTGTAGACTCCAAAACTCTGAACTTGATTTGAATTGTCTAAGAATACTAGGAGCATATTCCATCCAGCAAAGCAACCAAGTTAATCATGCTTCCTCCTTTTGAGGTGTTGGAGAAGACAGTCTCATCAGCCTCTCTTCACCATTTCCTTAGTAAGCAGACTGTTCTAGCTTTACAGTAACTGGGCTAACTCTAGCTTTTGAGACCCATTCCCATCCACTTTGACCTTTTTGAATCAATTTCTGTTTCCTAAATATGCTTTTTATTTTTAGTCTCTATGTTATTTTTCTCCCGTGGTTTATTTCTTTCCTCCCCCTCCCCCCCTTTTTTTTCCAGTCTACTCTGCTTTGTTGACACTCCCCTTTCCCACTATACTTTGGATTAACCAGTCTATAAAAATGTGGATAAACTATAGCCGTCGTATGTAAAAGTATGCTAGCATTACTATTAAATGATAAGGTAGAGCCATCTTGGATGACTTCCTATCCCTCATTCTGCAGAGCCATCAATCACTAAGCTCTGTCAAGTTTATCTCCTAATATTTCTTAAATATATCCCTGCTACTTCTCTTATTCATGTTTCCCAATGTCTAAGGAGAGCTCTCCTTGCCTTCAGGATTGTAACCTTCAATCTCCTCTCTACCCAGTGTCATCCCAAAGCCTTCAACTGGACAGCTACAGCATAATTGTGTCAATTGATATCCTCAGTGTTGGAACAACAGAAAGAGCCTGGGGGCAGGAGAGGAGGGGGTGCTGCAAGCAAACAGTCTCTTTTCTTTTTTTAGGGTAGCATGTGAATTTTATTATTTTCAGTGTGCACCATGATGGAAACAATATTCGGAACAACAACCAGAAGTAATGTAGGCTTTCAAAAATGGACATTTCATGGTATGCTTTGCATGTAAAATTCCAGAATTTTTAATAAGACATATAGGATCCTTATACGATCTTGCCTACTTCTTCAGTATCACTTCTCATGAGTTTCTCATGTGCAATTTGATTTCATGTTGCACAGTAAATTTCATAATTCATCATGTGCACCGTATTGGCTCTTTACTCACTGCCGTCTTCTGTCTGCAAAACTCTTCCCTGCTTGTTCAGTTCAGGCCCACCTCTTTCAGGGAACTTGTCCTTCTCCTCCCATAGTCCTGAGGGGGTAGATAGCCCTCCATTTTATTTCCATAGCATTCTTGTCATCTCTCTAATTTTGTTCTGCCATATTGTTTTACAGTTGCCAGTTTGAGGTCTGTCTCTTCTGCATATACAGAGCTCCTGACGCAATGCACTTATATATTTATTGAAAGAATGGCCAGTCAGTATTTTTATAGATTGATCAGATAGCATCCTGTGGCCAATAACTCTCAGATATTCAGTATCAGAGAAATATAATACGATCTCAGTGAAATTAAGTAAAGAAAAAGAATCTTAAGTATAGAATATATTCAAATAAACTACATTTTTTCCAGGTTTACTCCATGTTGTTAACACACACATTCTGTTAAGTGGTTGCATAGCACTAAGGCTAATTATTATCTTTGAACTAAGGCTCATTAGTATCTTTGCTTTTTAAATGTTCTTATTCTGTCTGCTTGTGGGGAGATATAACTTTAATGCTATAAATTTGCAAAATAATAAACAATCATTTCAGGGCAGTCATGCAACAGCTGTCTTTGCAAACCCGCAGGACTATAAGCACCTGCGCCTCTGAGAATTGCCCTCCTTTGAAAGCCATGTCACGTTACTTAGACAGCTAATTCTGATTGGGCCTGGGCTTGATCATTAACCTCACATGAGCCAATCAACGTACTCAACTGAGAATATGGAATCCTGATGGAAAGATGCTTGTAACATTGGTCTTGACTAAGGGAACCTTAAAGCTCCCCTCAGCTTGGCTAAACATTAGATATATTACTTCCTTCCTGACTCTAGGCCACTGACCTCCATTTCCTTAGAGTACTTACTTTAGAAAACTGGTAATTGAAAATTCTTTTTCTGCTCCTATATATATTTATATTTACATTTACATTTATTATTTATATTTATGTATCTGCTCCTTTATATCTGTCTATAGATATAGACACAGATTTAGATATAGATATAGATAATATAGATGTAGATATAGATAGATATATAGGTAGTACCTATATCTCCCAGTTTCTTTAAAAGGTAAAAAGCCTAACTTCAGTGGACACCAATTAGCAAACAGCCAAATCACAGAGGAAAACATTTGTAGATTTGGGAATAACTCATCATGCTCAACACACCTTATTGATCAACCTCTCTGCAAACATCCACCTGTGCTTTTCCACTTGCTTCCCCAGAACTTAAAAACTATCTTTTCTTTCAATAGAGTAGATGTCAGTCTCTCTCCCCTATTACAACAGTCTTGGATAAATTCTTCCTTGTTTGATTAGCCTCTCCAGTACAATTTTTCTTTGGCAGGTTTGTGAGTGAATACTAATCACTTATGAAAACGGGACCTGTAAAGCTATTATTCAACATGTGGAAGTAGAGAAACCCCCTTTTCAGAAAGATAAATGAAGAATAAATAAAACCAATGAGTGAGATTACTCAGCTGAATGAGACAGAAAGAGAAAGAGCAGTTGGCCTTAATTGTTGGACCGTCCCAGGTACCTGACTGCAGACTCTGGGAAGAACTGTCTGTAGTTGAAATTTGCGAGCCTGTATTCCTCGGGGTTTTTTGTTTGTTGTTTGTTTAATTATTTTCCTGTGAGCTTCTGTTACTTGTAACTGAAATAATCTTGGCTAAAAGAAGAGGTTTATTCAATACAGAAATATGTCGATCCAGACTATTGACAATGTGTTAACACTTTTTGGCTAGCATGCAAAATCAAGGATGGGAGTTACTGGGGGAATATGGATGGCATTTATCAACAGTTGTTGTCTTTAATATGTCTGCTTCACTTTGAGGTAATATATATTTTGTAGAACATTCTGTCATCACCTCTAATTGTTACTTTTAAAAAGTGATGTGAAGCATAATGTCATTACAGAGTTCATAATCCTTTTATGGAAATATGTCACTTTACTTTTCCTGGGATATGATGTCTGCTCAAAGCAAAGATAATTAAAAAGAAAAGATGGGGAAAATCAGAAACATTAGAAGCCCATGTAAAATGCAAGGGAGTGGCAAAACACATTATTTTCCTTACCCTCTGGATATTTCATATTTACAACCATGTTGGATAAGGATTTTATATTTACAACCATGTTGGATAAGGATTTGTCAAAAAAGAATATAGTTTAAAATGTGATGGGGAAGCAGCTGGGGGCTTGGTTGGTTAAGCATCTGACTCTTGATTTTGGCTCAGGTCATGATCTTGCAGTTTATGGGATCAAGCCCCATGTCAAGATCTGTGCTGACAGAAAGGAGCCTGATTGGGATTTTCTCTGTCCCTCTCTGCCCCTCCTCCCTTCGCCCCTCCCTCTCTCCCTCTCTCTCTCTCTCTCTCAAATAAATAAACTTAAAAAAATGTGATAGGAAAGGCACGTTAAAATAGCTAATAAATGTATTAAAATAAGAAAAAAATTAAAAATTAACCATCCAGGCATTCATCTTCTAAAGAAGTAAAAGTAAAGCATATTGCATCTAATGAGAATAATTATAAAAATGGCAACAGATCAACTCTAAAAGATCTAAGTAAAGTATCAATCATTAAAGAAAAATGAAGACACTTTATATCGATTGACATGGAAAGATTGAGGGGAAGATATACTGTAAATTGATACATGGAAGCTAGCAAGTTACAGAAAAATATGTCTACAATTATTTCTTCTACAATTAAACACACACACACACACACACACACACACATACACATAAAACACTCATCATGATGGTCTCATGTAGATACAGGTACAAGTAACTCTTTTATATACATTTAAATTAATAAAAGAATATCATATATATCTTTACATCAATAAATATGATCATCTAGATAAAAATGACAATGTACTAATACAATCTCTATTTTTTAAATTTTTAAATAGTTTATTGTCAAGTTGGTTTCCATATAACACCCAGTGCTCACCCCAACAAGTGCCTTCCTCCATGCTCATCGCCCCCCTTCCCCTCTCCCCCACTATTCAAGAGTGAGAGAGCATTCAAGAGTCTCTCATGGTTTGCCTCCCTCCGTCTCCCCCACTATTTTTCCCCTTCTTCTCCCCTATGATCCTCTGTTAAGTTCCTCCTAATCCACCTATATGTGCAGACATATGGTACCTGTCCTTTTCTGCCTGACTTATTTCGCTCAGCAATAACATCCTCAAGTTCCATCCATGTTGCTACACATGGCCAGATTTCATTCTTTCTCATTGCCATGTAGTATTCCATGGTATAGATACACCACATCTTCTTGATCCATTCATCAGTTGATGGACAGTTAGGTTCTTTCCATTGTTTGGCTACTGTCGAGGGTGCTGCTATGAACATTGGTGTACATGTGCCCCTATGCATCAGCACTCCTGTATCCCTTGGGTAAATTCCTAGCAGTGCTATTGCTGGGTCATAGGGCAGTTCTACTGTTAATTTTTTTGGGAACCTCCACACTGTTTTCCAGAGAGGCTGCACCAGCTTACATTCCCAACAGTGTAGGAGGGTGCCCATTCCTCTACATCCTCACCAGCATCTATAGTCTCATGATTTGTTCATTTTCACCACTCTGACTGGTGTGAGGTGGTATCTCAGGGTGGTTTTGATTTATATTTGCCTGATGAGGAGGGATGTGAGCATTGTTACATCTGTCTGTTGGCCATCTGGATGTCCTCTGGAGAAGTGTCTGTTCATGTCTTCTGCCCATTTCTTCACTGGATTATTTGTTTTTCAGATGTGGAGTTTGATGAGTTCCTTATAGATTTTGGATAGTAGTCCTTTATCTGATATGTCATTTGCAACTATCTTTTCCCATTCTGTTGGTTGCCTATTAGTTTTATGGATTGTTTCCTTTGCCATGCACAAGCTTTTAATCTTGATGAGGTCCCAATAGTTCATTTTTGCTCTTGATTCCCTTGCCATTGGTGATGTCTCAAGTAAGACATTGCTGCAGTGGAGGTCAAGGAGGTTGTTTCCTGCTTTCTCTTCTGGGTTTTGATGGTTTCCTGTCTCACATTCAGGTCCTTTATCCATTTTGAGTTTACTTTTGTGTATGATGTGAGAAAATGATCTAGTTTCATTCTTCTGCATGTTGCTGTCCAATTCTCCCAACACCATCTGTTAAAGAGGCTTTCTTTTTTCCATTGGATATTCTTTCCTGCTTTCTCAAAGATTAGTTGGCCGTACGTTTATGGGTCCAATTCTGAGTTCTCAATTTTATTCCATTGGTCTTTGTCTGTTTTTGTGCCAATACCATACTGTCTTGATGATGACAGCTTTGTAGTAGAGGCTAAAGTCTGGGATGGTTATGCCTCCCATTTTGGTTTTATTCTTCAATATTACGTTGGCTATTCAGGGTCTTTTGTGGTTCCACACAAATTTTAGGATAGTTTGCTCTAGCTTTGAGAAGAATGCTGGTGCAATTTTGATTGGGATTGCATTGAAGGTATAGATTGCTTTAGGTAGTGATGACATTTCAACAATATTTGTTTTTCCAATCCATGAGCATGGAATGTTTTTCTATTTTTTTGTGTCTTCTTCAATTTCCTCCATAAGTTTTCTATAGTTTTCATCATACAGATCTCTTATATCTTGGTTAGGTTTATTCCTAGGCATTTTATGCTTTTTTGTGCAATTGTGAATGGATTCAGTTTCTTGATTTCTCCTTCTGTTGCTTCATTGTTGGTGTATAAAAATGCAACCGATATCTGTACATTGATTTTGTATCCTGTAACTTTGCTGAATTCAGGGATCAATTCTAGTAAGCTTCTGGGGGAGTCTTTCAGGTTTTCTATGTAGAGCATCATATCATCTGCAAAAAATGAAAGTTTGACTTCCTCTTTGCCAATTCTGATGCCTTTGATTTCCTTTTGTTGTCTGATGGCTGATGCTAGGACTTCCAGCACTATGCTAAACAACAGTGGGGAGAGTGGACATTCCTGTCATGTTCCTGATCTCAGGGGGAAAGCTCCTCAGGTTTTCTCCATTGAGGATGATGTTAGCTGAAGGCTTCTCATAGATGGCTTTTATGATGTTTAAGTAAGTTCCTTCTATCCTGATTTTCTTGAGGGTCTTTATTAAGAAGGGATGCTGTATTTTGTCAAATGCTTTTTCTGCATCTAATGACAGGATCATATGGTTTTTATCTTTTCTTTAGACAATCTATATCTTTTAAAGTGACTTAATATCCAGTAAAAAAATAATAGGTTAATAACAATTTAAAAAATTGAAAATGTAATTACAGACTTAAATTTTTCCAAAAGGAAAATTCTAGCAAACATTCATAGGATTCCTTTCTTGCTTAAATTATTTCAAAATAGGAGGATATAAGGTGAGGTAGGAATGCAAGTTTACCAACTATTTATATACTAACAAATAATACAAGCATCATAAACAAAAATTAAAATAAAAGAAACAACTCAAGTACTAATATAGATATTTCAAACATTCTAAGTAATTACCTATTGAACCTAGAGGTATATTAAAATAATGATTTTGAAACATTTTTCTTATAAATATATGGGTGGTCCAATATTAAAAGAGCTACCAATAATATTTCACGAATTTAAGATTTAAAAAGACAATTTATTATCACACTGATAGATGTTATCAGATAATAAGCTGATAAAATATCACTAACCATTCTTGATTGAAACAAATACCTCTTAGTCAATTATCTATAAGAAGTCGTTACCTTAAACTTGTTATTGTTAGGTATAATTTTCAAAGAGGTAAAAAACAGGACTCAGATACATAGAAAATAAAAACCCATCAAAACTATTTATTCTATAATGAAGGAACAAGTAAGATATCATGGTCAGTTTGGAAAGAATTACAGATTTGTATATATAAGCAATACTAGAAAAAAGACTCTGGATTGGATACAACACTTGTTTGTTATCTATCAGGACCATAAACCTTTGGCGTTATCTCTTCTACCAGAAAGAAATTACTTGCATCTTTATTGTTAACATGGAATCTTGAACTTGTAACGAATAAACTATGAGGTAATTTAAGAACATCTCTGTTCATAATCATTGGGTGACACTTGGCCCCCTATGAAATTGAAAAGATTTGCTGCTCACCTTTATGCCTTGTATACTTGAAACCCCAGAAATTATCACGCTTATTTGTGACACTTTAAAAGCATTCCAAATGATCTTAAGATCATTGGGTTTTTTTTTTTTTTTCTATGATTTACTATTACTCTGGAACTTTATATTTTAAATTCCATGATGGTTGAGTCAGTGTTAGTTTTATTCCCATGTGTATAGGACAATAGCAAATACATTGTTAAGAATCATTATGTTTATATTAATAGCTATATGTTTCCTAAGGGAGGAGACTAGAGCTTTTACTCTGCCACTGAATGTAAAATGTTAGGGTTAGCTCTTTGCATTGAACTGAGTATTCCATAAATAAGTTGAAGGAATTAATCAATTAAAAAAGAATGAATTTTATCATTAATGCATTAAGAACTGTCCTACACAGACAGTAGATGAAATAATTAGTCCAAAGCAATAATTAAAAAATTCGGAGATGGGCAAGAAGGAGATGAGAAAAAAAAATCTGAGAAATAAGCTGTTATACACTCATGCAGCAAAGAATGCAATTGAATTGTCCTAGTTAGGAAAACACCAAACCAAGAACCAGGCAGGCTGATGAAAGAACTCCCCTTCTTACTGATATTCTTAAGATTATTCAGTGTCATGGAATAAAAACAAAAAAATGTCATAGACAGAAGTGAAGCATCTCTGTGTGTGTGTGTGTGTGTGTGTGTGTGTGTGTGTTTGTATGACCCCAAACCTTGCATAGTAAAACAAAATCCTTCAGTTAGACCCACATTCTTTATAGCCATCCCTCCTTAGATTTGTTATCTCTCATCTGTTTCCAGCATATTGATAAAAACAGAAAGCAATTTATTCCTTTCCTCCACTGTCCTTTCAAATTCAAATTATAGACTCATTCTTCCTTATGTCTTGAATAAAATCCTTAACTTTTGGCATATATTTGAATACTAAATATTCCTCCAAATTAACTTAGGTCCTGAAAGCATTTTCAGGCCTACAATTAAAAATATATGTCCAAAACATGATTCTTGTCTTTTCCATGGGCTTTGTTCTGCTCTAAGCAGAGAGGACTATGTTGAAGTGGAGAAGTCTGGTCCAACCTCACTTGGCTGCTGCTTTTCCCTTCAGACCTGCAGCAGTGGAAGGGAGATGCGGAAATGGAGCATGTGTTAATTATCATGGTGATTTGACATTATTGCTTTTAGATTGGAAGGTGTTCCTTCTCTGTCAGTTGCATCTCTGAGCTCTTTGGGGAAAATAATTCCTCAGTCTGGAATCACTCATTTGTAAAGTTTTTAATACAAGCTGTGCCTAATCTGGCTGACTTCTTAAGAATTGTCCCCTCCCCTGGGGTGCCTGGGTGGCTCAGCCGGTTAAGCTTCCAGCTTTGGCTTAGGTCATGATCTCAGCTTCGTGGGTTCAAGCCCCGCGTCAGGCTCTGTGCTGATAGCGAGCTCAGAGCCTGAAGCCTGACTTTGGATTTTGTGTCTCCCTCTCTCTCTGACCCTCCCTGTTTACTCTGTCTCTATCTCTCTCTCAAAAATAAACAAAATATTAAAAAAAAAAAAGCATTGTTCTCTCCCCAAACCCAATCCAGACTACACTTTTGAGCATAGTCCATCTGAAAAATATTTATTCAAAACACCTCTATGAATGATTCTATTATGATTCCTCAGTAAATTATTTTCTTTGGTCTTAAAATTGCTGATTTCCTTCTCGTGGTGACTCTTCCTCACTTGACTACAAGAGTGGCTGTGCTCCAAGTGTGACTTTCATATATGTTCTTCTTGGGCGTGGGTCAATTGCTCATCCCTTTGACTCTTGATATTCAAGAAATAATACTAATATTCCAATAATACTAATTATTCCAATGACAGACTCTTAGAAAATACCATCAATGAAACCTGAGCTTTGAGGAAAGAAAACCTCTCCCTATGGTGGAAATTAAAATTCTAAGTAAATCTTTATCTAAACCAAATTGTCGTTCCTGACTTCTCTAACTCCATTGGTCTGTAATCAAGAGGTTATTGTTAGGATAAGTCAGGGTTTTACAACACCAGCACTACTGACATTTTGGGCTGAATAATTTTTTATGGTGGTATGTCAAGTGAGTTACAGAATGTTGAACACATCTCTAGCCTCTACCCACGGGATGCCAGTAGCAGCTTTGCCCAATGACCCCTGAAATGTCTATAGACATTGCCAATGTCCCCTAAGGGGCAAATTGCCTTAGGTTAAAAACTACTGGCCCAAAGGACTACTTGAAAGCCACCTGCTTTACAAGTCCTGTACTGAAGATTTTGTAGTTGATTTAGAATGTGGGTTATGTGCCACTGAATGTTTTGATGTTTTGTCTTCATTAAAAACAAGCTGTAAGAGTCCCATCTTAACATCATCTGGCACCTGAAATTAGGTTTGTTCAGCAACTCATATTTCCAGTGACGTCTTAGCAGCCCAGTGATATTCTAGTGCTCTCTAAAGATTGTTGCCATGAGCCACTGCCTATTGGCCTTCACCTTCATTCTCCTCAGCCGTTAACCATTGACCACACACACTTGAGTTCAGAAGTAGAGCTGTACTGAGGCCCTTGTTCAGTTGAGAAGGAATCGTATTTATTTGTAGCTGAAATTTTTAAATGGCTGTGCAATGTGGGCCATCTCCAGGGATAATAAGCCCATTTGCACTTACATGTAACACCCTATAACCAAGGATCTGTCCTCATAAGAGCACTTACATCTTACCCAGTCATACATCAAAACATAACTATGGCATCAGCAAAACAAATTTAAGAACACCAGGAGATAAATCTTCCATACCTATACTGTAGTGTAAACTTGTATTTTAGAATATTACACTAGGGTTCAGAAGAGAGTGATTTGGGATGAGGAGCAGAGGAGAAATGTGATTGTATTATACTGTAACAGGACTAATATATACTCTGCATATCTTATTATCTAAGAATATTGCAGATACCTAAATTGCATATGAATTTTATTTTAAATTATTGAAAAATATATTGATTGTGAGGATTAATTACTGTTTGAGTTTGAGCTATCAAAGCCATGGCTGAGTAAGGAAAATGGCTCATTAAAAGGCTTATCTAAGTGAAACTAATGCTGTATTTTAATATATTTAAAAGACAGATCTTGGAGCACCTGGGTGGCTTAGTTGGTTAAGCGTCCGACTTTCGCTTAGGTCATGATCATGTGGTTCGTGGGTTCGAGTCCCGCGTTGGGTTCTGTGCTGACTGCCAGCTCAGAGCCTGGAGCCTGTTTCAGAGTCTGTATCTCCCTCTCTCTGACCCTCCCCTGCTCACACTGTCTCTCTTTCTCTCCTAGAAATAAATAAAAATATTAAAAAAAATAAATAAAAGAGATCTTATTAGACATTTTTTATAAAAGTAATTTCCAAATTTTGTAGTAATTTCTGTTTAATGGAGTTCCATCATATTTGTTGATCTGAATCCTCACCCATGAATTTAAATCATAAATTTAATGGCAAAATCATGCCTTTTACAACTATAAGGTGGACATGTGTCAAAGATGTTAATCATGGTGATGAATGTGGGAACCATTTCAAAAGAAAATCACAAGAAGCATACATATATAAGAAATAAATGCTAAAATGAACTTGGAAATAGATTTTTTTTTTTTAAAAAAAAGGCCTGTCCACAGGGCAATAATCAGTTGTATTCTGCTAGGAACAATTAACTTCCATCTTATAGACAAAAATGGTCTGTATTAATATTTTTCTGTACCTTACAAAGTTTAAAAATCTCTCAAAGCCAATAAAAGATGTAGATAACCTTAATGACCAGTGTAAACAAAACACCCATTAGCTCTTTTTTTTTTTAACATTTTACAGTCTTTCAGTATTAGCCCTGACATTTTCTAAAACCAAAAACTGTATCCAGAGTTTCATATTGGTAATTTATTAAATGTCTCACATTTTTGCATTGATAATTGCTTAAATACAAGAAATGGAGTCCATTCAATCTCATTGCCCTCATGGAAATATTATAATCATTTTTTATATAAATTTCAATAGATTATCATGTCATTAGTTTATTAAGGGAAGCAATGCTAGAACATTGTGGCAAGCTGTTTGTCACTTGTATTACATAAAATTCTAATAACAGGGCATTATTAAGAATGTTTTTAAATGGCATAATTAAGACATACAAGAATCAGTTCTTTACACTAGTGATATTATAGTAAAATTTAATTCTTTTAAATGAAATGGGCTAACATTTTATTTTCACATGGAAATTTTGAATACTTTAAATAATATGCTCTTCAGCATATTAAATGTTGAATATTTCATTAAATAGACAATAAATATAAGTAACTATATTAAATTGACATTATTTGATACCATATACCCATGGGGGTTTATGAGATTCCTGAAGAGAACAGAAATGTGATGCAAAATTGGAAGGAGCTATTTATTCTAAGATTTCGGTTCTCTTCAGGAAACACTCCAAATTGTCTGAATATTAACAGCACTTTGAAAAAGTGGCTTAACGTTTCACAATGAAGAAGGCAATGATATCAAATCCCTGGGTCAGAGATTAAAAAAAAAGAAACAATAGCAAAACAAACTTAGAATTGAGATTAGGCAAAAATAAAATTTATGTCGCTGCACTCCCTGTCAAGATCACTGCTTCACAGGTTGTACCAGCCAAATGTGCAATGAGGCTACCCCCTAGCGGTCAGATGCTAAAGCAACTTTTCAAATGACCGTCATAAATGTATACGAATACGAAAATAGGAATTTAACAGAACACTGTCAAAATAGAGGCCATACACAGTTTTAAAGAGTAAAGAGGCAAAAAAAAAAAAAAAAAGGGAGAAAAGTGTCTCAGCTTCCCCCCGTGCTTCCATTCCCACAAGCAGTTTCTATCAGCTAGGTGCACAGATGTGGCTCCTATGGGGGAGGGGGAGGGGTGACGGAGAGAGGAGAGTTTCTCCCACTGGTCACATGTATCACATACTAATACTTTACCTTTTGTTTCCTCTGATTTAGGCAATATTTAATTCATGGTGTGAATTCTTCAGATTAAAACAAACCAAAAAAATATCTTTATGTATGAAGTACTATTACATACTTCATTTCATGCTAGAGCTAGTGTTATTTTCCCCCCTGCTCTAAATTTGTGGTAGAGTCTTGTGAAGTTCTTTTCTGTTTCTCAGTTTAGCATTAACATGGCCGTTAAGAATCTTCTTCCCGCATATAACCCACTTTCTTAGATAGACTCTGCAGAGAGAAAGGAAATGCCCCAACTCCGTCTGGGGTTTCAATGCTGTTAAATGTTACACAGACACTGTCCTGTGGATTGGTTGTCTTCAAACGTGTGGTACCTCCACATTTTCCCTGGAAACCATAAAAATTGCTTTTGGTGTTTTTATGTGTGGTATATTTTATATGTAAGATATATAGAAATAGAAGACAAACACGACACTGTATGTTACATAGAAATGCCATTTGGTTTATCTAGTTTACAGATATGTCTGGTGTTGTCCATATTGTTTCTGTAATTAAAATTGGTACTTGAACCCGTAGCTAGGGCAAAACAAAAAAAATGTACCGTTTAGAAAGAACTATAGATTTTCTTTCTAATCTGTCATCAAGGAATTATTATTCCATCAAAGTCAAAGGTTTAAACATCACACATATTCAAAATAATATAGTCTGTTTCCATATATTAATAAATTCAACATAATTACCTTTATTCTGAACATAATTACCTTTGAATAATATGACTACATGATTCACAGTATTTTACTGGAGGATAAATGAGATTGTCTCCTAAGAGCCTAATAGATTGGCAAACACTTAATAAATAGTAACTATATAATATTTTTCTTCAGATGTGTTTACGTATGTTTTATTTAATCACCTCTTTATAATTGGTCCCATCAAAGGAGAGTACAACAGATAGAAAGTTTTAATGGGAAAAGTAAGAGATCTTTTGGAATTGTGACAAAAATATCTTGCTTTTGTACATTTTGCAAAGACCCTTGACCATGAAAACTCATTTTAGGGAAACACTTAGGGAGTATGAGTGAGGGCTCTCTGAAGCATCAGTCTCATTCCATTAATTATAAATATACACCTCTAGTGATCTGGTTTATTAGAAGGAAACTTGGCATATGTTTCTTTATTATTTCATGCAACCTGCTCAACTATACAAGTTATGAAACTAGGTTTTGTCACTGTACCCTTGAAAATATTTGGATGGAGATAGCAAACAAAGTAGAATTAATAACGTGTATACCATGTTTTTTTTATCTGTTGCACAACTGATAGATAGTGGATATATTCATCATTACTAACCTTTTATTGACTCATATATTTGAGGTCAAATAAAAGGTCACTGAGTAAAGACATCTTTAAAAAATTATCCACTTTTTTTATTTAAAACTTTCCAATGGGATGTTCAGTCAAAAAATAAGAAATTTGTCTGAAGTCATCCTACAGGAAAGCTGTTGAAATTTTGCCCCCATAAAAGTCATATTTGAAAAGCTTGTCCCTGAGCATTCATCTAATTAATAAAGATAATTATATCCTATTTTAGTACTTTCCAAGAAATAGTTGAAATATAAATAGTGTGTAATCTTTCTGTTTGACATTTTAAGTTTCAAGTTCTTCAGTGTTTTCAGATCTTCAAACACAGCTATCGTGTTTGCCTAGTTTGTGAGTGGTAATTTTTTGAAGATTAAAGATAGCTAGTCAGTTAATGTCACTATGCACTTATGTAACCAAAACATTTGTTTCTCCCTTCACCCTAAAAATAGGCATCTAAAAATAGCATATTTTGGCACATTTCTTTTTAAAAATCAATGAACTTCAGTATTGAATAAAATGCTTTTACACAGTATTTAAAATGTAAGGCACATGGTTCAGTATTTAATCTTTTTTTCTCTCCAATATAATTATGCTATTTGATTCTAAAGTACAGATTTTGTCTTAGATCTCATGAGACATGCAGCAATGAAAACCAATGCTTGATGGTAAATGACACATTGCATTCTGAAGACACGTAAAAAAATTGGTATTTTACAAAAATGTGAATTACCAGTCTAGCATTGTGAAGGACTGTTAGTGTTCAATACCACACACTTTACCCCCATCCCAATTATGGCTCCGAGGTAGATAGAAATGATCTCATTTTAATAAATCTCTCATTTGTAGCTTTCAGCATCAGGACAAACACTTACCTATGCAATGATCAAAATAGAAGATATAACAAGTTTGGAGAGGAAAAGCAATTTTGGTTTGTAATACCAATAATATTTAGAATGGGAAGCTGTCTTTTAAAATAAAATGTACCATCACCTAAAATCATGAAGACACCCTTATAACATATATGATATGAGAAAAATGTTTATATTGCACTACATACACAAATATATTGCATACAATGTATTTGAAAGTTACACTTAAATGTTTGAATTAACAAACATATCATACTAAGTCTAAACACTATTCACTTCCTTATTTTCTATAATTCTTCATCCAAAGAGATTTTGTAGAGATTTACTTTGTATGTGTGTATGTATCCTATGTATGTGTTTGGAGAGAGCCATTGTTGTTTTGTTGTGTTTTATTTTCTTAATAGGAATTGATATTGTGTTGTTCAATACGCTCTGCATACTATACCATTGACAGTAACTGTGAAATGATCTCGTAGAGATGCGCTGTTTAAACCTAAAAAACATCGTTCCATGAGATTATTTTAGAATACATATTATATATATTACTTATATTAATTTTATGTATAATATAATTTTATAATATTTTACTCCACAGAATTGTGATAATAGAAATTTTGTCCATTCTTTTGGTCTTTAAGCAATATGATTTTTCTTTTCATGTTAAGTGTTTGTTTGTTTTAAGGTTCTAAACTTTTAGAGACTTCTGCTTCGGTCTAAAGCTAAAAACAAGAAAAGTATTAACTTATATGATTTCTAGGTGTAGAACTCCCATGCACACCTATCTGGAAACATTTGCCGAGAGACTAATTTATAATATATTCAAAACTATGATTCTTTATTTTAAAACTGTTGTTTAAGAGTTATGACTCTTTGGTCCTTAGCCTTCTGGTCATGTTTGTGTAGTTTGTGAAAACTGGGGTCATCTAAAGTTTTGCTTACAAGGGTCAGGAAACATAGGGCCAGGGGGTTGTAACCTCTCTCTCCTTTGCCCTCATGAGATGTCTCTGACGCATGAACTCCTTAACAAAGCTTATCTAACAGCTATTCCTGAGTCTCAACTAAAAAGGGAGCTAAGATGTATCGATTATCTTTTTTTCAAACCCCATGTCTTTATTAAATGAATTTTCTCTGACATATGGTTTCATGTTCTACTGGGCTGAGTTTCCAGTATCTCAGATGTAAAGCTGGAACACAGATTTCCATATACTTGTTTTCTAATAAAATAAATACTTTATTGGAAATCCTGACAGTGAAAATCCTTCATTAAAATCTGTAGAAAAATTTGAAGGTATAAACAAGCTGGAAATGGTGATCAGTATGCCTCTTTCCAGAGCCTCTTCCTCTAACTTTTTGTCTCTGAACCTTTTATAGTTTGGGTTTCATGTTTTTCTTCAGCTGGAAATTTGCCTTAGCACCTTCACATATCTGAATGAGCAGCATAAATCCAATCCCCAAAGCACTGTTGAGTAAGAGGCTCCTTGAGAATGTAGAAGCGAGTATAATGTTACAACCCACAGCACAAAAATAGACCAAAGTTCTCCAAAATGCACCTCTGTTTTCTCTCCCCCACCTCCTTATATTCTTCTTTCTCTATTTCAAAGGATCTCCCACTCTTGTCCCCAAACTCCCTCTATCCTGGATCACTATGCAACTTGCTCAGCCTCCCTCAGCTTCCAGGATCTCTTTTTTTTTTACCCTTAATCCTTTTTCTTATGTAAAACAATTCAATCCTGCCAAAATCTCTCCAATTTGCATACTTACACCCTCACTTAGAGAATTTGGAAACTTCAGAAGATGCCATTTTTTTTTTTAGAGGTAAAATGAATGCTAACAATGTGTGGGTGTTTGTACTTGCACACATTCTTTGATCTGTAGCATCCCAATCATCATAAAGAGCTGTCATGCCCTGGAGAGCAATATTTTCTTGCTAGTATTTATCAGTGTTGTACTGAGGAGAATCTTCCATGCAAAGACAAAAGTTAACATCCTATCACAGTCTATCCTGAAAACAGTTACATACCGAGGGGACCATGGTTTGGACCTACCTATATGACCTCTTGAGGTTTTGTGATTGATCTTCCTTCCTATATAGATGCTGGTCCCTTCTTTTTCTCTTATATCTGACAGTACAGAAGCTGATTCCATTCTTTACCCACAACTCATCTTTTTGGATTGTTGAACATCAACTTTTCCCATAATGCTTGGGTACATTTTACTCTTTCAAGAGACCCAGACTTTAGTTTGCTGGCTCAGATAATGCATTTCAACCCATTTTAACAGTTGGTGCTGACAGGTTAGCTTGAAAGACCAGAGAAGTACACTAGCCCACATGGTAAGAATATTTATCTAAAGGTTAAAAATTTTTAAATATGCTTAGCCTTCTAAAATAACAAATGCCTAAGTCATATTTGGTTTGACCTCTTACCAACTAAGACACAATATCTCACTTTTATTTTCTGGGTCATAGTCTTCTCATCTTGAAACTACAGTAGTGAACTAAATAATATTTGATGTATCTTCCAGCTATAAGATGTGACTTTTCATTGCACAAGTGTACAAGTCTGTGTTTAACTCCATATATCTAACTATCTAAGCCTAGTCTGTGTGTGTGTGTGTGTGTGTGTGTGTGTGTGTGTGTAAAACATAAAAGACTGACATTTTTCTTTATACAGCTTCAGGTTCAAGGGAAAAGAGAGGGTGGAAGGAGAGACTGACAGAGGCAAAGATTTCCAATTTCTCTGTGATAAGCTTTTCCCGGCCAGAATGAAGCTGTTTCATGATTTTTTAAATGTCTATACCTTTACAACTCCATGCTTTTTGAAATCAGTATCTCTGTTTCATAATAGAATCAATTTTTTCACTAGGAACCATCAACTTCCTATTTGTTCCATATCATCTACAAAGACCAAATTCCTTAATCGATCAAGACTTCTAATTTTGTAGAATATTAAAAACACCACAGAGGAGAAAATGTCCGTTAGCTTTTAAAATAAACTTTTTTTTCTCATACTGTCAGATATTACTGTTTGATTATTATTACTCTTTTTTTAAGCTCATATTCATGAAGATCTCAAGTAAATATTTAGGTTAAGAGAGAGCTCTTCGTTCTTCCTCTAAAGTTATTTCCTCTGCATTGTCACCTCTTCTTAAATTGTAAACCCTAGGGTCTTTGTCTCTTTTTTTTTTATTCCATCCAACTATCTTTTTCCCAAGCCTGTCAGTTTTAGCTTCATGTCACCTGCAACACTCTGCCCCTTCTCCAGAACTCCTGCCGTGGCTGTGGCTGTCTTTGGTGTGCCCAGCTCAGTATTCATACATCACTGTCATTCAGATTTCATGTTGATGACACTGACAGTGATTGTTTCCTGTATATAAATAGAAAAAAGGAAGAGCTTATAAGAAAACAATGCTTCTCTAAAAGCTGTAGCCAATAATTGAAATCCAGTTGCATCTCAGCTTGGTAATTCTAGAATTTCAAACAGAGGCCTCTTCCCTGATAGCTTTATGCCAGGCTGATCTGTCTGACACTGTTATTTCCCAGAAGTTTACCTGTCTGACACACTGTGTAGAGTTGTTCTTCAGCAAGTGTGCACCTCTGCGCTTGGACCGGGAGGGAAAGAATTAAACTTGCTGCAAATAAGCATTTATTTATTTATTTGACAGCTGTTACAAAGATAAGGTCATGCCTGTGTAGCTGTGCTTCAATTAATGAAACCTGATTACACATGTGAATTAGGGGATCAGCTTTTGCATTATGGAAGGGATTATTCATATCACAAAAGAATTCACTGCAGGGTTCCATTAAAAAGTAACTACTGCTTTTAAAATCAGACACTCTAAGATCGCATAGATTCCGGTCTCCCAACATTACTTTTGTTCCAACTGTATGTTATTAGCTATGTGCATGACAGATGTCTATCTATCTATCTATCTATGTCTATATATATATGTATATATACACAAAACAGACATATATGTGTGTGTATATATATACACATACAACGGACGTATATCTATATGTATCTCTATATAAATTTGTATATATCTATACACATATATGTATATATACACACACAGACACACACATATACACACAGGTATATATACAAATGTAACTCAGAGATATAGCAAGTTTGGTTTCAGACCACCACAATAAAGTAAATATTGAAACAGAGTCAAAAGAATTTTTCAGTTTCCCAATGTATATAAAAGTTAGGTTTACACTATACTGTAGTCTATTAAATATGCAGTTGCGTTATGCCTAAAAAACAATGTACATACACCAACTAAAAATACATGCTTGTTTAAAAGTGCTTACCATCATCTGAGCTCTCAGCAAATCTTAAACTTCCTGCTAGTAGAGGGTGTTGCCTCAATGTCGATGGCTGCTGACTCTTCAGGATGCTGGCTGCTGAAGGCTTAGGTGGCCATTTCTTACACTAAGATAGAGTGAAATTTGCTGCATTGACTGACTTCATTTTGTGAATGATTTCTCTGTAGCACATGATACTGTTTGATAGCATTTTACCCATAGTAGAACTTCTTCCAACATTGGAGTCGATCCTCTCAAAACTGCCAAATGCTTTACCAACTAAGTTTGTGTGATATTCTAAATCCTTTGTTGTCATTTCAACAATCTTCACAGCATCTTCCCCAGGAGTGGAATCCAGCTATAGAAATCACTTTTTTGGCTCTTCCATGAAAAACAACTCTTCATCCATTTACATTTTATCATGAGATTGCAGCAATTCAGTAATATCATTGGGCTCCACTTCAAATTCTATTTCTCTTGCTATTTTCTACCACATCTGTAGTCACTTTCTCCACTGAAGGTCTGAAACCCTCAAAGTCATCCTTGAGGGTTGGAATCAGCTTCTCCCAAACTGTTCACTTTAATCTTTCCATGAATCACAAATGTTATTAATGACACTCAGAATGGTGAATCCTTTTCAGAAGATTTCTAATTTAAAGCCAAAATCACTCCTTGATCCATGGGCTGCAGAATGGAAATTTCATTAGCAGCATTAAAACAATATTAATCTCAGTGTACATTTCCATCTGAGCTCTTAGGTGATCAGGTGCATTGTCAATGAGCAGTCAGATTTTGAAAAGAACCATTTTTCTTTTTTTTAATGTTTATTTATTTTGAGAGAGAGACAGAGAAAGAGAGAGAGAGAGAGAGCACACATGCACATGACAGACAAAAGAGAGAGAAAATCCTAAGCAGACTCAATACTGTTAACAGAGAGCCTGATGGAAGACTTGATCCCACCAACTGTGAGATTATAACATGAGGCAAAATCAAGAGTTGGAAACTTAAATGAATGAGCCACTAGGTGCTCCAAGAATATTTATTCTGAATAGTAGATCTCAATGGTGGGCTTAAAATATTTAGCAAACCATGTTGTAAACAGATGCTCTGTCATCCAGGCTTTGTTATTTCATTTACAGAGCAGGCGCAGAGTAGATTTAGCATAATTCTTAAAGGACCTCAAGATTTTCAGAATGACAATGATCATCAGCTTCAGCTGAAAGTCACAGTTACACTAGCCTTTCCTAAGAGAGTCCGCCTGTCCATTTAAGCTTTGAAGCCAGGTATTGACTTATCCCCTCTAGAGTCCTAAATGTCATCTTCTTCCAATAGAAGGCTGTTTCACATGCATTAAAAATCTGCTGTTTAATGTGTCCACCCTGTATTAATTATTTTAGCTTGATTTCTGTGATAACTTGCTGAAGCTCCTATATCAGTCCTTGCTGCTTCACCTTGCACTTGTATACTATGAAGATAGCTTCTTTCCTTAAACTGCTTGAATCAGTATCTGCTATCTTCAAACATTTCTTCTGCAGCTTCCTCATCTCTCTCACCATTTACAAATTGAAGAGAGGGGCACCTGGGTGGCTCGATTGGTTAAGTGTCTGACTCTTGGTGTGAGCTCAGGTCATGATCTCATGATAATGAAATCTGGTCCTGCATTGGGCTCCATGCTGAGTGTGGAGACGATTTGAGATTCTCTCTCTCCCTCTCTCTCTGACCCTCCCGTGCTTATGCACACACACTTTTCTCCCAAAATAAACAAACAAACATTAAAAGAAAAAAAAAAGAATTGAAGACAGTCAGGAGAGTTAGCCCAATTTTTGCTCTGGATCAGGCCTTGGCTTAAATGAAATGCTGTGTTTGGTTTGATCTTCTGTGCAGACCACTAAAACTTTCTCCATATCAGCAATAAAGCTGTTTCTTTCTTACCTTTCATGTGTTTACTGAAGTAGCACTTTGGATTTCTTTCAAGAACTTTTCTCTGTATTTGCAACTTGGCTACCTGGTATAAGAAGACTAGCTTTTGGTCTATCTTGGCTTTTGACATACTTTCCTCACTAAGCTTAATCATTTCTAGCTTTCAATTTAAAGTGAAATATGTGATTCTTCCCTTCATGTGGACAATTAGAGGACATTGTAGGGTTATTAATTGGCCTAATTTTCAATATTGTTGTGTCTCAGGGAATAGAGGCGCCTGAGGAGAGGGAGAGAGATGAGAGAATGGCCAGTCAGTGAAGCAGTCGGGACACACACACACATTTATCAATTAAATTTGCTGTCGTATCGGGGTGCACTTCATCATAGCCCCAAAACAATTATGATAGTAACACCAAAGATCATTGATCACAGATCACCATAACAAATATAATAAAATAATTTGAAATATTACAAGAATTATCAAAATGTGACACAGAAACAAACATAAAGTGAGCAAATGCCAATAGACTTGCTTGAAGCAGGATTGCCACAAAAGTTTAATTTGGAAAACATACAATACCCGAAAAGCACAATAAAATAAGGCATGCCTATTTCTGCTTTCAGGAAGAAAGATGGATATTATGTGGAGACAAATAATTTTATTATACCAAATGGTATTTTGAAAGAATTCAGTTCTCCTTTTATTTTCAAACCTTTTGCTGGAATATTAAGATTAATGAGAATTAATTTTTTGTTTGTATTAGCTTTTCTGCTCCTGGAAACTAAGAGAATACTTTGCATCAGGAACAAAGTGAAAGTGTGGGACAGATCAGATCTCTGAGTCATTTTTGAGAGTAGCATTAGTATACAGCTTAATTAAATTCCACACCCAGGAAAGGTATTTTCAGTAGATACTATATCTAAAAAAATTGAAGGGGAAAATTACAAAAATATTCCAAGCTTCTGTGAATGAAAGCCAGCTTTACAGTGACCTTTAAAGTTTGTTTGTTTTCACTATGTTTCTTGAACCTAGATTTCTTGACTGAGTGTGGATTTCAAATAAACTCTTTAAAAATGACTTAATTGTATGGAATTAGCTATACTGTATTTTAAATCTCAACTCTACATACAATGCCTTCCTGGAAAAGAGATGGCTTTTTCTAAACTTGTTTTGTCATTATAGGAGATACATTCTCTAGATTGTTTCCAACAGAGACTTGGCTTTTTAACAAACTTAATTATCTAACAAATAGTAGTAAGGGGAGAGCGAAGCTTTATTGCATAATATTGATGCCTTTGAGTAAAATGAAAATATCGTAGGACTTGGAGTCGACTATCTGGCTTATTGTGATAGCTCTGATACTAGAAAACTGTGTCACCCTAAGAAGTCACCTTAAAATCTCTGTATTTTATTTTCCATGTGTGTTAAGTGAGGGTTATAACAACACTACACAACTCACAGAATGTGGTGATAACGATCAGAAAACTGATTTCAAACCATTTGAAAGTACAAAAATAATTTCTCAGAAATGGTCTGAGATAGGAAAAATTATTTTAATATTTATTTAAAGAGAAAGACATAAGCACCAGTACATCTTAGATCTATGATAGGAAGATCTAGAATAATTTTGATCTTAAGTAAGCACTTCATCACTGTGGGTCATCCTAGATAGGATGATTATTATTATCTGTCATTATTATCTAATGATAGAGCGATTATTACCCTCTAAATAGACCTTTGACAACTTGAAACTAAATAAACAGAAGCCCTATATATTTCCACAATTGTCTCATATGTACTATAAATATGTATAAAATTGATGGAGAGTAATATCATATAGGCATATTTTCTGGGTCTCAATTTAATCACAATCCACCTAAAACATAGGTTATGGGAATTAAACACAAATTAAAGAAACCTACCTTGACAGAGAAGACAAACTCCCTCCCCCAAAACAAACAAAACAGCATTTCAGGGACAACAGATGGGATAGCTGATTAATTCATCTTTCTATAATTTTCTTCCATTGTTCCCTGTTTACTTACAAATTAAATGCCCTGATTGATGGGGTATGTTGTCCTTGAGATTAACCTCGACTGGTTAGAACATGTTGCCTGAAAAGACAGAGATAAGAGTTTATGGCACCAAAAGGGCCAGTTGGCATTTCATTATTCCATAGCTTGAGTGAACAAGAACAATACCATCAATTCGCAGGAAGCAGGTCGTATTAATGGCCTGCCAATGCTGATCAATCCTTCACAGCATACAGGAATGACACAGCATGCAATTTCTTGTTCGTTCCTGCCCTGCTCTTTTATTTTACATACATATTCACAGGCTTTCCTTGAGGCTTATCTTATTCTACTAACATTCTGAATAATTCCCCTGAAAGGATGCAAGCCTTTTATATTTTTATACCTTAACTAATTTATACAGTTAATTGCCTTTTTTATCAGTGACATTCTTTTAAACTTATATAATTCTTATGAGCCTACATACATAACACATACATATGTGTGTGTATGTATATATACACATATATAAAGCTTATATGTTTCCATGTATCTTGATCCTTTATCTCTTTATATATATTTATTTTGAATCATATATATGACATAATACATATGTACTTAATTTATTTATGAATATATAACTAATTTTCTATGCATATTAATCATTATAACTTAAAATACATATATAGATATATATAGATAGATTTAGGATCACATATTTATCAATTTTTTAAAAAAATTGTTTAACCTTTTTTTTTTCTGAGAGAGAGAGAGAGCGTGAGCAGGGGAGGGTCAGAGAGAGAGGGAGATACAGAATCTGAAGCAGGCTCCAGGCTCTTAAGCTAGCTGTCAGCACAGAGCCTCAAGCGGGGCTCGAACCCACAAACTGTGAAATCATGACCTGAGCCGAGGTCAGCTGCCCAACTGACTGAGCCACTCAGGCGCCCCCAATTTTTAAAATATTTTTCGAGGGGCACCTGAGTGGCTCAGTCAAGCATCTGACTCCTGATTTTGACTCAAGCCATGATATCCTGATTTGTGAGTTCAAACCCCACATTATTTGGCTCTGTGCTGACGGTGTGAAGCCTGCTAGGGATTCTATTCCTCTTTCTCTGTCCCTCTCATGCTCATTCTCTCCCTCTTTCTCTCAAAATAAATAAATAGACTTATACAAATTTTTTAAATAAAATATTTTGTGAATTTTACATATCCAGTATTTTAAATGTTTAAATATTTAAAATTCTTAAATTAAAATACTCATTTATATAAATAAAACAAGTTTTATTAATAAAAATGTGTCTTACAGTCTTATGACTCTAATTTTTCCTGCCATACAGATTAGGAAGTCTTTGCTTTTGGGTAGGACATTCTTGATCCCGCATCTTTGGTGAGGGGAAATATTCACTTAATATGTGTGTGTACATGTATTTTAACGTATAGGAGATATGGTTATTGGCTCTGCTATAGGCAGACATTAACATATATAAGAAAATATTTGTTATGTTTTGATGAAGAAAGCACTGATTTTCTTTTTTCCCCCCCATACTGAGCCAATTAATTGTTCTTCTCTGTGATTCACTTATCTACCAGAAATACAGTTATTAAGCATAATTCTCATGCCAGATAATATGCTAGGATATAAAGGTGATACCTATGTAAATAAGTTAGAAGTGCTGGCTTCTTTTTTATTTCTCTATAACCTTCTAGCTATTTGGGAGTGATTTGTCTTGATATCTGGTCTTCAGAGCATGCATTTGGCCTAAAATGTTTCTTCTTAGAACTTAGATTTTTGCTTTTGTCTAAGTTCATGTGCTGACTTCCTTTCACTCTTTAGACTTTCCCTTGAAATCTTTTATAAATGAACCATCATTATCTAGTTAAAACTTTGAGTTAACTGTTACACATATTATAATTTGTACTAGATTGTAATTCTTCTTTATTGTTTTAAATGCACTGTGTGCTGGCAAAGATAAATCTGGACACCAATTAAAGTAGGAAGAACAAAATTTAATCAGTAATACACTGTTGCAATAGGGAAAAAAGCCAGCATGAATAGAACTCAACTTTGATTTGTACAGAGGTAA
The DNA here is from genome assembly GCF_003009895.1 of Hyaena hyaena. Classification (NCBI taxonomy): domain Eukaryota; kingdom Metazoa; phylum Chordata; class Mammalia; order Carnivora; family Hyaenidae; genus Hyaena; species Hyaena hyaena. Next base: position 107,724 of record NW_024081661.1, read on the forward strand.
CTGGAAATTTCAAAGGGCAAATGAGGGACTAGGGAGGGGGATTGGCAGGCATCCAGTAGAGTCAGGGAAGTAAAAACCTTTTTTTTTAAGTGAAAAAGCGTAGTTGGTCCATGTGAAACCCATCTGGGTTTGGTAACTGGTACTTACCAAAGTTAGGCTCCTATCCTCCCACAAAGGCTGGGAAACAGACCATATCTTCAGGAGTTGGCTGGAACAAACATCAGTTCCTCTGGCAGCATTAAGTTTGCTCAGGCAGGCACTTTAAAGGGGATGCGGGAGGTGGATCATTCTAGAGATGGGGCCTTGAGCTGTTAGCAACTACGTTAGTGTTCATTGAAGTCTTCATAAGCCAAGATTAAATTCTAGTCAAGAAGAGAGTTCAGAGGAGCTTGGCTAGAGTTTGATCAAAGAGATGATCTTTGTCAGAATTTATGTAGAAAATTTAGAAAAAAAAAAAAAAAAGTAAAGCTTCCATGCAACCAAGCCCAGCTAACCAACTATTACCATTTTATATTTCAATGGACATAATATACTAGTCTGAGGATTCTAAAGGTAAAGGATAAAAGGATACAGGAGTACTTATGCATAGGGATACATGTACCCCAATATTCATAGCAACACTTTCAACAATAGCCAAATCATGGAAAGAGTCTAAATGTCCATTACCTGATGAATGGATCAAGAAAATGTGGTTTATATATACAATAGAATACTACATCACAATAAGAAAGAATGAAATCTGGCCATTTGTAGCAACATGGATGGAACTTGAGGGTATTATGCTAAGTGAAATAAGTCAGGCAGAGAAAGACAGATACTGTATGTTTTCACTCATATGTGGAACAGGATAAACTTAACAGAGGACCATAGAGGAAAGAAGGGAAAATTAGTTAAGGAGAGGGAGGGAGGCAAACCATAAGAGGCTCTTAAATGCTGAGAACAAACTGAGGGTTGATGGGGGTGGGGGAGAGGGGAAAATGGGTGATAGGCATTGAAGAGGGCACTGGTTGGGATAAGCACCGGATGTTATATGGAAACCAACTTGACAATAATCTATAATAAAAAATAAATAAAAAAAAAAATAAAGGTGGAGGATAGCTAGTGCCCCAACTCAGTGGATTCCACAAAGTGAGGGATGGTTTGGGGAAAGCTAACCACATTTCTTCAGTAGTGGACTCAGTGACATGAATATTGAGGACTGAACATAGAGCCAGGGGCAAGCACGCTGCATGATATCAATTAAAGAGAATTTGTTTCTTAGTTCTGCCAGAAAACATGGGGGCTTTTAAAAGAAATAGTTCACAAAGAGTGAGGTACCAGAAGCCAGAGTCTAAGGTGGGAACATAAGCAGACTGTTGAAGTAGAGTCACTTTGGGAATCAAAATCTGAAGGATCCCCAAGGCACTTCCATAGATACCAAGTATGTTTCCATGTAATAGTGTTTCCTTATTAGTAAACCACAAAGCCAAAAGAATTCAAAGATTAGTAGACAAGGAAGAGGCACTGCCTGGCTCACCTCCCCTTTCTTTAGAACCAGGGAGTTCTGGAGAAAATGAGGTTAGGAAAATAAGGCTCTCATGAAGAAGGCTGGCTCAATGGTGCTATCCTTGAATAAAAATAAAAGTGATGAATCATGTACTCTAATTTTCATAATCAGGACCAAGATTTGTTAATTAAATTGACCCATAGCTTTCTATTATTTATGAGTGACAAGAATAAATATGGGGATCTGCTGGTGTTTTCAATCAATGGCAGAAGGGAAATGTCCCCTTCTGAAATCATTGTAAAGTGAAAGTGGGTGACAAAAATAAATGACTTTCAGAATTGCATTGCAAAACTCAAGTTTCTGAAATATACCATTTGCAAACACATGCCACTTTATCAATGTTTATATCAGTACATAGTTATAATAATAGAGAAGTGTTGTAGAACTAAGCGCTATAATATGTGCATCTAATCTCTCATTTCTTTGTATTATAGCCTTAAATATTTTGCTATTGTTTGCTCTAAGAAGATTTTTCCTCCTCTCATCAATACATTCTGCATAAAGTCATATTAGATTGCTATTGCATATAACTTTTACATATATATGCACAAATGCATGTATATGTGTGTATATAGATATAGATAAAATCTACAAATGTAAATAGCATGCCTCTTTACAATAGTCTTTTCTCCAAATATTAGTAAAAGTCTAAGCCATGTCATGTCATGAGGGAAAATGAAAATAAAACCTGAACATCATTTGTTTTAATTTCAGCAATCCTCCAAAGGTGATATAAGAAAGAAATCAGTTTCTGTTCTGTATTAGCTAAAGTCTTTAAGTTGCGTGGAATTTGGTACATTTGAGATCTTCCCAGTATTGACGTGACCTATGGGACTATTTATTCTTTTGGTGCCAGGCTCCTGAAAACAAGTGCCACTTCAAAGAAAGAAGTTTTCTCTTTCATTATTAAGTTGTATCTTCAAATAATAGGGTACTATAAGTTTTAAATGTAAAACAAGCTGGTGGAAATTGAGTTTAATGCGGTAACAGTTAGGACCCAAATAAAAGGCTATATTTTAATTGATGGCATAATGGACCTTTGCCTATGTAATTTAAAATATGTTTCCTGTGCCCAGATATCCCAATAATCCCTAAATGCCTGAGTACTCAATTTAGTTATTGTCAGGAATATGAATGCCTGTGACCATAACTTTGGAGCAGTCTGGGTAGCCCATTAGGTCTCCAGTGTTTGTCTTTATGTTGTGCTTGTATGATCACCTATCCTCTCTTACACATGCCAGTAACTGAGTTAGGCAGTTATAAACAGAGTCCTCAAAACACTCAATTAAGAGTAAATGGACTATATGAAGAGTAATCTTCCTCTAAGAGTTTACTCTTGGTTTGATCAGAAATCCAAAAGAGAGTGGATTCTGGCTTTGGTTTAGCAGTTACTTCAACATGTTACATCTGTGGTTTGTACAGAAGTCTTGGCCTTTCTCTCTTGATCTCATTATGGCTGCTAAATTTTAAGGCTTCACACCCACATTCTAGGCAACAGGCAAAAGAAAAAGTTTGAGGCCAAAAGGGCTTTCTAATAATCCCTACCCTTCTACTTCTGTTAATATTGCATTGTCCACACATGTCTACAAAGAAAACAGAGAAAAAGAACTATTTAGTTGGACACACTGCCACCTATAAAATCTGTGTGTGATGGTGGAGGTAGTGGTGGTAGTGATGGGGAAGGGGTTCTCTTAGAAGGAAGGAAAGAATTATAATGGTTAGACAATTAGTATTCTCTGTCTTTTGGCTAACCCTAATGGAAGGCTCTGGCTTACAGGCTACAAATACTATCAGAACACAGCCTGACTATTCTCCACCTTCATGTACTACTTAGAGTAGCAAATTTCCAACTTTCAAATGGCACTATTATCTAGGAGTCTCTCCTTTCTTCATCAATGGCTCAAGGAAAAGCAGGAGGCAATAATCAAGTTTGTAATTGTTTTCTCCATACCCTGGGCATTCATTCAAGGTCTCCATTGAAATGTCAGTCAATTAGAACAAAAGGGGGTTCTTCTCCTTTCTATCTCTAGATACATTGCCCTACATTGATCTAACATATTCAATTAATGAGTGTTTTTATAAGAATAATAGAGCAATAAGAGAGAGTTCCCAGATTGCAGAGCAACTCTTCATAAAAAATGAAGCACAACGCGGTAGCATTAAAGATCTGTTAGGCAAGGGTGTAGTGTAGTGATAAAGGATCTTGTTATTACCCTACAATCTGTTTCTGTTGTTCCCTATTTTCTCCCATTCTACTCTTGCACCAATGTGGGAATTCAGTGACTCTGAAATTCCTATAATCAATCAGTTTCTCATATTCTTCTATTTCAGTATTTTCTGTATTCATAGGACTCAAGTGTTCAATGATGTGTTAACAAGCTCATTTAAAAAAGAACCTAAGATCTACAGCCAAAATTTTGGCTATCACTTACCATAGAGATTCACAATTTATATTTGTATTTTAAACATTCTGGGAAAACTTGTAGTTAAAGAAACCCATTCAACTTTATTTAAATCAGCATTTCTTTATATTTGTGTTATGATGGAAATAATTTTTCTTGCTTATAAACGTTATGTAGATAGTTCCATGGAAGGTTTTTAAACAAAGGTGATTCTACTTCAAGTGTTTATGCTTATTGCACACTTACTATTTCTTTATGACTTCTACATATCATTAAATTTAATATTCCTCTGTATTTTAAAATTTATGTATTTTTGACAGAGAGTGAGACACAGAGTGTGAGCAGGGGAGGGACAGAGAGAGGGAGACACAGAATCTGAAGCAGGCTCCAGACTCTGAACTTTCAGCACAGAGCCTGACATGGGGCTTGAACTAACAAACTGTGAGATCATGGTATGAGCTGAAGTCACTTAACTGACTGAGCCACCCAGATGCCCCAGTATCCCTCTCTATTTTAACACAAAGTCTAATAATACATTTGTATAGCCTATTGGCAGATTTTTTTTTTCTTGCTCAGGCTCCTAAACCTGGTTCAATCAGTTATGGCTTGAGTCATGGGACTATGCATGACAAATAGAACAGTGGAATATATGTGACCACATATATGAAACCTATGTATTAGACACTTTTTTCCATGAAAGAGCTTCACAAGAGCTGTGGAATATTGTATTCACTCAGAGAGTCACTCTTTCCTTTTCAGTATAAACTCTGATGTTCCCAATGAATCTGAAGCCTCAGCCTCCCATGACGCATTCCTATAAATAGTAAGTCAGATTGGGAGAATAAATTGAATGAACTGTCACAAACATTCTTCTATAAAATAAGGGGAAAGTGTAACTATAGCCTGAATAAGAATTACATGTAGATTTACAAAGCTTTGGGGTCCTCTTGGTTGAAATGCATTTCCAAAGGAAAAAAAATCAATATTAAACTACATTTGATATATTTCTTTGCTAAAAGCCACAACTTCCAGTATTCTAGAGAAAAATGATTTATAACTATTACATCCAACAAAATGTTCTTTTTGGCCCTGAAATCTGATAATTTGGTTTTACATGGTGACTGTGCTTCCAGAAATAAAACTCTTGTCCATCACCATTATTATTATCAAGGATAGGCTGAGAAGTGCTACAGAAAGCATAGCACATTTTCCCTGCTTTACTCATGTGTGATAATTGCAGAGTTTTGGAAATGTATTAGCTACATAAAAAGAAGAATGAAGACCTTAAAGCTGTTTTAGGTAGAAATGAACAAGGAACCTTGGTTTTCTATCTTGGGAGCACTTTTCTCGGTATATTCTATAATATATTTCATCTTGGCCTTGCAGATGTATTTTTGAATATTTCAACCTGAAAACTGTCTTGTGAATGCTTTATCAGCCTGCCTTCCTGTCCACACTAGGACCTGATGCATATTGCAAGTGAAGGGTAGAGAATGAGAATGTAGCCCTTATTTTCAATTCTCAGTCTCTAATTCTTCTTTTTTTCCCCCCTGTCTTTCTGGGTAGGTCATGTTTGTGTGGTTTGCATATGGATGTCTTAAGGCAAAAGATACTTTTCATCAGTTGCAATAAATGCATCACTCTGGTAGGGGATATTGATAATGGGAAAGACTATGCATGTATGGGGACACAGGGTATAAGGAAATCTCTGTACTTTCACTTTTGCTGGGAACCTAAGCCTACTGTAAAAACTAAAAGTCTATTAGAAAAAAGACTATTCTAGAAGTCTTAATATGAACAAACCATTATCTTTCAGCTCTTACATAGAATTATTAAGAAACTAGAGGTGGATACCTAATGAAGAAAATGACAATTCTAATTGTATTACTAATTATATTACTGTTTATTGGCCTTGGTGGCCCACCTTATTTTGAGCTGAAGGTGCCAAGAAAGATATGCAATGATATTATATCAGAAGTGGGATTTCTTCCATATATGTCTTTTCTTGGAGGGTAATCCATTTGCAACTCATATTGCAACTAAGGAATTACCCATTTTGGGTTGCCTGGGTGGCTCAGTCAGTTAAGCATCTGACTCTTGATTTCAGCTCAGCTCACGATCTCATCATTCGTGAGTTTGAGCCCCACATTGGGCTCTTTGCTGACATTGTGAAGCCTGCTTAGGATATCGTCTGCCTCTCTCTTTGCTCCTCCCCTGCTTGCTTTCTATCTTTTTCTCAAAATAAATAAAAATAAAAGAAAGAAAAGAAAATAAATTACTCCTTTCCAGCAAAAGGAGATCATAGTACCCACATTCTTTCTGTTCAGCTATAGAACAGTCATAAGTTGGGCGTGCGCGCGCGCACACACACACGCACACACACACACACACAGCAGAAATTAACCCCACAGAGCATGGAGAATTCAGCTAAAGAGAAAGCAAGCATACTAAGTAAATACCGAGGAGATAGCATTTCCTAAGTAGTTAAGTTACAATGATAAGAATTTAACAGAACGTAATGAAGGGACCTAATATCTTTAAAAACATTGTTGATGAAGGGTCAATACTTGAATGAACCTTAAAAAGGTCATATACACAAAGGTTAAAAAACTCTCCTCAAGAAGTAATGAATAATCTGAGAAAGTGGCATCCTAGCATAGACTGATGTGAGCTGAGAACAGTACAATACATAGACCTATATTGATAAAGCAAATGGATAAATGATTCAGACAAGACCAAAGGAAATACCAGTCTCTTAGGGACTTTAATTTAAAGTTCTACATCAATTCTAAATAAATAAATAAGAATTAAACACTGATGTTGTGTTCATTTATTTATTGACGTTTAATTCATCCATACCTTATTTTAGGTGATTGAACACCCATTATATATGATTTTAGTTTAAGAGCATTCAGTCAATTTTGATTATTCATTTCATTATGTTTGTATGTATATCTTCTTTAGTTTCACATTACAGAACACCTCCAAATATCATTACACATAGATAAGTGTATCTAAATGAAAGATGGATACTATTGTGGTCAAGATCCTGAGGCCATGTTACAAAAAACTACTCTTGTATTTTTATCTGTATTGCCCACACAGTATATGATTTAATTTTAATGTGTTAAGTTGTCCACCAACACTTAACATTATGCCTTCCTAACATGTTACTTAAAAGTCCCTTTCTTTGTCTTGAAGAGGAGTACAACAGAAAAGTTAGGAAACTATAGTCTATTTTTATAAAGAAAGTTTGAAGACAGCCATACCCATTCATTTATATATTACCTATGGCTGCTTTCTAGCTACAACAGAGTTGAGTAGTTGCAACAGAGCCATTAAGCTTGAAAAGGATAAGATATTTACTCACACTTTACAGAAAAACGTGTTGATGCCTGGCATAGCACACAGGAAATGCTCTTTGAGTCAGACAGCCTCACAAGGAACTCTGTGTTCCCCGTTCAGTTTCACGTTTTCTGCTCTTTTATGATTCCCAACATAAAGCAACCTAACTTTCTCTTATATAGTAAGGTACTCTGTTTTTCCCATTGATCCAGAATTTTCTGCCAGCCCTGAAACTAGGCCAACTTCTAGTATTTGTAGGATGTAAGGCAAAGAATAAATGGGGCTCATATACAACACATTTGAAGTTATAGATCAAGTAAGAAAGATTATTAAAATAGTATGTTTTATCCTTCTGTTTTGATAAGCATTCATTTATAATGAACTAGAAAGACAAACTTGAACATAGAATATTCAGACTTTTTTTTTAATGTTTTATTTATTTCTAGGAGAGAGAGAGAGAGAGTGTGAGCAGGGGAGGGTCAGAGAGAGAGGGAGACACAGACTCTGAAATAGGCTCCAGGCTCTGAGCTGGCAGTCAGCACAGAGCCCGATGCGGGGCTCGAACCCACGAACTGCGAGATAATGACCTAAGTGAAAGTCGGACATTTAACTGACTAAGCCACCCAGGCGCCCCATAGAATATTCAGACTTTTAAGAGTTTCTATACAACAGCATGGCAGTATGAAGGGGATCCATTCTCAACCTCCATCCTGCAACTTCTCCATAACCTTTTCTTCATTTTTCGTTTCTGCATCTGCTGCATAGGGCAGCGTGCGGTGGACATTCTGTACTCCTGCCTAAACTCAGTCCACAGCTCCTCCAAGTGTCTCCCTTTGACCCCCCCCCATCCAAAGGCTGGGGCCATCTGTGACATGGTCAGTCCTTGGGAAAACAGATCTAGCAAAGAAGTCTCATCAATCTTATGAGCAGGCCTAGATCATTTTAGCAGAAAATTCCCAGATCCTAGTTGCCTAGAGCTTGGTCAAGAAGACGAGCATAGGCTCAGAATATGTTCTTCTCTGGGCCCCACATACTCCTGACTCTGTAGAGAGATGCATAATTAATGGAGAGCTCACGTAGATCCCTCTCAAAACCTTGCTCTCAACACAGGTAGCATTAGTATCCACTAGGACAGTGGTTTCCAAATTTTGTCTTCTAGGGAACATTTGGCAATATTGAAAGCATCTTGATTATCATGACTATTCGGGGAAAATCGTGGGATTAGTTGGGTAGAGGCCAGGGATGCTGTTAAGCATCCTACACTGCACAGGATATATCTCCAAAACGAATTACTTGGTCCAAAATATTAATAGTATTGAGATTGAGAGATTGAGATCAGTACACCTAAGACGTACTGATCAGAATCTGAATTTTAACCATATCTATAAGTATTCACATTAAAGTTTGGGAGCCACTGCCCTAAAGCATGGGGCATAGGTAGAGGTTCATCTTACTCTAGGGACGGTTGACGCTGTCTATGACATATGGTTTGTTTGTGCTCCCATCAGATTTTCTGATGTCAGTGTTTGTTGTTATTATTTTCCCTCATTCTAACACTTTTTTTTTTTCACCTGTTGGCTTATTCCTTTTATAACAGATTCATAAAGTCTGATATATCTTTTATTTTCATCTTTTCATATAGAGCATAGAATACCAAGTTCAATATATAGGAAGAATTTTGAAGGACATTTGAAAGGTTACATCAGTAAAGCTCATAATTCCTAACAGGGCATCACAGGCTTTATAACATTAAGATTACCCCAGACTGAACTCTCCTGGTTGCCTTGAATCATATCCTGAATTTTATGAAATAGGGAAAAACATAGACTACATCATAGCTTTTTTAGAGGATTTCATTATCTGAGCGGGGCACAGGAAGGCTTCCAGTACTGAATGTCTGGCTTCTTCTAACATGACTCATTTACTGATGATAACAATTGCATTTCTCAGACTAGAAAATGCTGTAGAATGAATGAAATGAAATCTCATTTTTCAGTTGAGCCTGAAAACCTTAATTTATTGACCGAAAAACATGTTTGTGTTTAGCTTGACTCTTGTTTACCAATACATATACAACCTAAGGAATTATTCCAGTTTGAAGGCAAAAGCATTAGAGGTGGGCGTGTCTTGTACACAAGGAGCGGATTTCTAGAGGCAGGACTATAGTGAGAGGGCCATATACAATGTTTTCAAGGGGACTTGTATTTAACATTTTCTGGTCCCAAACATACTGTAGAGAAGGCAGGCCTTGCATTTACCATTTAACCTACTTGTCCTCAGATATACCCTGATTCCATGAAATTCACCCCACCCCTTAAGGAATCCAGTCATTTGATACTTTCTTCCTCTTCCTGATTTCTGATTTTTGTATTTACCCTAAGTAAAATGTCTACAAATATTCCTTGAGAATCCACAGTAATTCCAAGCACTGTACTAAATAAAGACACAACAAGCCAAAAAACAAACCAAAAGAAAACAGTCAACGCTTCAATGACTCCATGACTGAAAATAAATCTCTTTTTTAAACATTTACAAAACACTCTCTTCCCATCTTCACTCTGGTAATCTTTAGTTTGACATGGAAAAAAAATGCATATATATATTTATATGTATATATAATTAATTTGCTTTGAATAAATGTATGAATGAAAGTTGGGGGGACAGTACAAATTTTCTGAGGTTTTGGTGGCCCTTGAAATTAACTGGTGTAGGAAGTCACTTGTTTTACCTATTTATACAGGCTGATTCTTCTGGCACCCTCAACAGTTCTTTACTCAATATAACTTTTATCAGCTGTTCATCAAGACAGTTTTCAGAGGCAATGTGCATTCCACTAACCTTTGAAACACTTATGATTCACTTGTTTTCCAGCTATCGCCTATCCACAGAGCTATCTGATTCAACTCTATTTCTAGCACAAGTCTTGACTTACATGAAGGATGATTTAGTGACTCATACATTGGTACTGTAGTGACACACCAGCATCAGAGCTGCCCCACCTAATGACTCTTGATGATATTCCAGCCTTGGACTTTGCCACAGGACAGATCATTGAGCATTTTCTCATTTCCAAGGAGTTTACTTTGCTTGCATTTGTCTATCCCATTTCTAGCAGGAAGTTCTGGTTACCAGTGACTATAACTAAGAACGTATTCTTTGCTGAGACATACTGTCTCCTCCTACTTAACTAGGTAGTCCGCAGCCCAAAATTGTCACTACCTTTTTTCACATAAATATGTCATATATGTTGCATGCTCTTGCCCCTTCCCATCCCATCTCCAGTTTCCAAAGCAGAATTTACTCTAGGAAGTGACGTAATTTTATCACACTGAAAGTGCACATTAAAATCTTTTTTAATGTTTATTTATTTTGAGAAAAAGAGAGACAGAGAACCAGCAGGGGAGGGACAGAGAGAGAGGGAGACACAGAATCTAAGCAGGCTCCAGGCCCTGAGCTGTCAGCATAGAGCCCAACATGGGGCTCCAACTCACAGGGCGAGATCATGACCTGAGGTGAAGTCCGGAGGCTTACCTGACTGAGCCACCCAGGTGCCCCTAAAAATGAACATTTTTATAAAGTTCTTAGGTGCCTCATTAGGGCAGTAGGTAGCACTTCAGTCTCATAAGGTTCTTAAGGTAAGATGTACTTTTATTTCTATGTTTTATTGTTCAGTTAAATCATTGATATAATTTGACATAGGTTTGACCATTAGACATACAGTTATTGAGGGAAACTGAAAACTAACCATATAGTTGAGAGAAAGACAAAATTTATGGGATAATTTTGATACGATTAAAACATTTTGTAAAATGGATTTTGTCCTTGTTCTAAGTAAACAGGAGATTGCATAAAGCAATCCTTCTGATTTGTGTTCATGTTAAGAATCCTCAGTTTCCAAGATGACTCACACCTGAGTGCATATTGCTGTTTTTCATGCTGAGTGTGTTGCTGTTGTCTGTGTCATTCTTCCCTGTTGACTTCTTTAAGGAGCGGGGATAGGGTGAGAAGTGGTGTGTGGTTACCTTAAGGTCCTGTAGAAACCTAAAAATGCCAAAGTTATTGTATTTACATGATTGTAGAACATTGGCATCAATTATTTTGCTAGTTTCTCTCCGCATATTTCAGGCTTAAATTTTTTAAATGGGGCTATTAGAGAAGCTGAAGATACAGAATTAAAACATATACATCAAACTCTAAAGAAGTCAAGTCTTAAACACACACACACACAGGCCATCTTGGGGCAGTATCTTTTTGAACAATATCACGAGAACAACAAATTACAAAGGAAACAAATGAACAACTATTATCTGTGGGAAGAGCAGCTTAGAATTAAGTTTTGCCAAATTCCTTTACCCAGACAATTCTGAGTTCAGGTCTGCCAATAAGCATGTACATTAGATCTGTAAAGCAGAAGGTAGACAAACTATGGGAATTGTAGAAGTGCACATATAAACAGACTGAGTAGGATTAACAACAGACTTAAATTTGTGTTTTAGAGGAAAAACCTGAGATATACTCCATCAACAATGAGAAAAAATTGAAAGGAAAAAACCAGGAATACTGGGGAAAATTTATGTGCTAGGTATTATTTTAAAAGACAGTATTTTGGGGCCACTTGGGTAAGTGTCTGACTTCAGCTCAGGTCTTGATCTTGTGGCTTATGAGTTCAAGCCCTGTATCCAGCTCTGTTCTGACAGCCCAGAGTCTGGAGCCTGCTTCAAATTCTTTGTCTCTCTCTCTCTCTCTCTCTGCTCTTTGTCTCTGCCCCTCCCCTGCTCTCTCTTTCTCACTCTCAAAAATAAATAAACATTAAAAAAACTATTTTTCAAAAAAACACAAATATTTTGGTGAAACTGATACTAGGATTCCAATTTATGCATATTAGTTCTGACCACAGGAGAAATTAGAAGAAAGAGAGTAGAAGTCTTTACAGACTTACCTTACTTAAAAAAGAGAAGGAAAATTAAAATAAAAATGAACTAAAATATTTTAGGACATATACATAAATAAGAAATACCTTTATCTTAAGTAATAAATACCAAAAAATTTCAAAGTAGGAGGGAAAAAAAGTTTTTTAGAAACACACACACACAAATAATTTGGGCTTCCTTTCTTTCTTTTTCTTTTTTCTTTCTTTTTTTTTCTTTTCTTTATTTCTTCTAATCTCTCTCTTTTTTTTGTACAAAGTCAAATAACAAAAGTAAGGAGAGAATTTGAGTGTGGCACTATGTACCAAGAGCTTTATTTCCAACAAAGGTATTAATCACGTTGGAAAAGAATTAAAAACAATTTTTAACAGTTTTTCCTATATGCAGTCTCAGAAAATATTTCACCCAGGTATGCTTCATGCGTATTTCATTCAGGTATGTTAAAATATTGAAAATTAATTAAAAATAGAAATCGAGTAAGAAAAATGTATAAATGAATAAGTTATCAAGGGTGGTGGTGAGGGCTTTTTTTAAATTATGGTTACAGAACTAAAAATAAAAATTTCTGAAAATATCCATTGTCAACAACAGAGGCAACAAAATAGCTGGGGTCTTGGAATCTGAGGGAAAATGAGAAGGGTCTGGGTGTGCTGGGGTTAGCAGAGTGCTGGGAACATAGCAATGGCCAAACAAGTCCTGCAGATCTTGGGTTTTTTGTTTTTGTTTTTTTTTCACATTATTGCTATTATATCAAAAAGCAATAAAAATAGAGTATTGTGTTATGGGTAATGCTGTCAGTGCCCACACTCATCTCCAGCCCGTTTCCAGCTGCTACTATCTGTTTTCCTTTGCATGGTGCCTTTCCCATGCTGTCAAAACATACTCTTATACTCATGTTACAGATCAGAAGTTCCAACTGACTGAAGACACTAGGAGTAGCTTTAACCAGTGGTTAGCAGAAGTTTGTGTAAATACCCCGATTGCTTACCTGCTTAGTTGGGATAACATTGAGGCATGACATCTACTGGCTCCCAGAGTCTTCCCAGTGGGCTTAAACTCCACTTTACCCACAAAGGTAATTGACTTAATAAGGCACCTGTTACTGGCTCCCTTCTCTTCTGTCTTACACATCTCCATCCCACTACTGATGCTCCTGTATCACCTCCCCAGATGAACCACTCACATGAAGATCTTGGGCTCAGGTGTGCTCCTGGGGAAACTATAAGCTATAACACCACAGATTATTTAACAAATTGTTGAGCAAAACACTACTAAACAGATCTGGCAACGATGAAGTAAATTGAAAAATCACATACATTTACAGCGGCAGTGTAAATTGATATAAACCATCTAGAACTTAACTTGAGTCTATATAACAAAGGCCATGAAATGCTCACACACTTTGATCCATTTAGTACCATTGTGGGAAAACCAACATAAGGGAATAACAATATGACCCACAGTAAAATAAAAATCATGCCTAATAATATTCATGAGCTACAGCAATTATAATAGTAAAATATTGGGAAAATGCTTCCAAATTTAACAAATCATTAGTAAATATCAGAACAACTGTCAAATTAAAACTTTGCCTTATTTAAGAATTAAACTGTGGATTTTATCTTAAAGCCAGAAAGCTGCCTGTGATAAGGCATTAAGTGAAAATCAAGATATAAAAAGCTATCATAAAGTTGTTTATTTGCATTACCCAGAAATCCTACTACAGTTCCAAGAAAAATAACACTGAAACAACTTTATACCTGCCTTTTTTTCCTTTAAACCTGGCCAAGTATCTTTATTTCACTGAGAAAAGGAACATCACGGAGGTCACATGAATCAATACATTTACTTAAAATGGTACCCATATACCATGTTTTGCTAATAATGATGAAATAGCCTTTATTGTAGCCAGAACCAAAGCTTCCTGTTGTATACAGAATTATCTCCCTGCTTTAGTCTACTCAAGGATTTTACTGTATTAGCTTCTTCTGCTTTTTGTCTTTTTGTCTTTTGTTGGTTATTGTTTTCATTTATATCATTCTATACTCATCCCTATTTAAAAAACAAAGTAACAAATAATTCTTTTCTTTTATACTCACATTTCCTACCAACTGCCAATAGAGCTGCCTGTAGTCATAGACTCATTTTCTTCCCTTTACTCCACTCAGTTTAAATTTTCTTACCTGTCATTCCATTGAAACCTGTCTCATCAAAGTCACCAATGACTAACTTTCCAAATGAAAATTTCAAATATTTGTCCTTATCACACTTGAAGTTATAACAGATTCTAACACTATTGACAACTTGACTTTAAATCAGAATTATTGGGGCACATCAGTGCTTCAGTCAGTTAAGCATCCAACTGTTGCTTTAGGCTCAGTTCATGATTCTGGGGTTGTGGGATTGAGCCCTCAGTCAGAAGCATGCTTGAGATTCTCTCTCTCTCCTTCTACCTCTCTCCCCTGCTCTCTGTATCTCTCTAAAATAAGCAAACCAACAAACAAACAAACAAACAGACAAAGAATGCTTAATTTGGAGTGGGAAACATCTTAACTTCCTATTCTACTAATGACTCTTCTTTATTCTTCTTCCCTGGCTTCTCCCCTTTGTCAGGTCTCCAAATGTTCATTTGCCTGAGGGCATAATTTGCCTCCACCATTTTTTTTTTCACTATCTTTATTTTAGATGTAGATTCATTCAGACTCATGGTTGAAAATCGAGTTTATTTATTTTTTTAAATTTTTTAATGTTTTATTTATTATTGAGAGAGAGACCCAGCATGAGCAGGGGAGGGTCAGAGAGAGAGGGAGACACAGAATCTGAAACAGCCTCCAGGCTCTGAGCTGGCTGTCAGCACAGAGCCCAAGGTGGGGCTCGTACCTCACATGGGGCTCGTGAGATCATAACCTGAGCCAAAGTCGGAGGTTTAACCAACTGAGCCACCCAGATGCCCCAAAAATCGAGTTTAAACTGAAGATTTCCCAATATGTATTTCTTTTGTTTTTAATGTTTGTTTATTTTTGAGAGAGGGAGAGTCAGAGCATGAGCTGGGGAAGGACAGAGAGAGAAGGAGACACAGAATCTGAAACAGACTCTAGACTCTGAGCTGTCAGCACAGAGCCTGACGTGGGGCTTGAACTCACAAGCCATCAGACCAAGATCTGAGCTGAATTGGATGCTTAACCGACTGAGCCACCCAGGAACCCCTCCCAATATGCTATTTCTGAGCTTCCAGACTCATCTCTAGCTGCTCACTTGATGTCTCTATTTGAATACCTAATGGGTGTCTCAAGCACTATGTGGCTGTAATAGAATCCCCTACCCACTTTGAATTACTCTTCCTTACTCTGCAGTAGCTCTTTATGGTGTCATCGTTCATCCAATCCAAAGACCAATTCTTTTCGCTCTTTTTCTTAGTCTTCATCTCCAAATGGAGGGTCTATCTCCAGAATTTATTCTGAGTTCAACCATCTCACTGAACATCCAGCACTGTTACTATAATCCTGTTTCATGCCTGGGCAACTGTAATAGACTTTGAATCAGCTTCTAGCTGAAGTTATTTCCTCTTCATGGTCCATACAAAAAAGATATGAGCCAGATAACAACACACAATTTCACTTAGAATTTTTTTTTAACTCTTTCTAATAATGGAAACTCTGCCTAACCTGGCTACAATTTATCTTTTTGACCTTATCTATCATGACTTTGTCATTCTCTAAGGCTTTCATTCACTGGCCTGTTTCCATTATTAGAAAATGAAAGCATGACACTCCAAAACTTCTGGGATGCAGCAAAGGCAGTCATAAGAGGGAAATATATAACAATTCAGCCCTTCCTAAAGAAGGAAGAAATGTCTCAGATGCACAACATAACCTGACATCTAAAGGAACTGGGAAATAAAGCCAATGAAGCAAATAAAGCCCAGACACATCAGAGGAAGGGAAATAATAAAGATTAGAAACAGAAACCAATTAAATTGGAAAAACAAACAAACAAACAAAAAACAGTAGAACAGATCAGTTAAACCTGGAGTGGGTTCTTTAAGAGTTAACAAAACTGATAAACCCATAGCCAGATCAATCAAAAGGAAAGGATCCAAATAAATAAAATCACAAATGAAAGAGATCACAACCAACACTAGAGAAATATAAACGATAATAAAAGAATATCATGAGCAAGTATATGCCAACAAATTGGGCAATCTGGAAGAAATGGATAAATCCATTGAAACATCTAAACTACCAAGACTGAAATAGGAAGAAATAGAAAATTTGAACAAACCCATAACCAGTAAAGAAATTGAATCAGTAATCAAAAATCTCCCAGCAAATAAGAGTACAGGTCAGGATGGCTTTCCATGGGAATTCTACCAAACATTTAAAGAAGAATTAATACCTATTCTTTTAAAACTGTCTCAAAAAATAGAAATGGAAGGAAAATTCCAAATTTATTCTATGATGCTAGCATTACCTTGATACCAAAACCTGACAAAGACTCCACTAAAAAGGAGAACTACAGACTAATTTCCCTGATGAACATGGTTATCAGGGAACATGGTTAAAATTATCAGGGAACCTGATGAACATGGTTAAAATTAACAACTCAGGAAACAACAGATGTTCGCAAGGATGTGGAGAAAGGGGAATCACTTTCCACTGCTGGTGGTAATGCAAACAGGTACAGCCACTCTGGAAAACAGTATGGAAGTTGCTCAAATAATTAAAAATAGAGCTACCCTATGAACAAACAGTTGCACTACAACAGTGTTCTTTTAAAGGGGACGTGAACCCCAATGTTTATAGCAGTCCTATCAACAATAGCCAAATTATGGAAAGAGCCCAAATACCTATCAATTAATGAATGGACAAAGAAGATATGGTACATATAAACAATTACTTGGTGATCAGAAATAATGAAATCTTGCCATTTGCAACATGGTTGGAACTAGAGTCTAGTATGCTAAGTGAAATTAGTCAGAGAAAGATAAATATATTATGATTTCTCTCATATGTGGAATTTAAGAAACAAAACAGATGAACATAGAGGAAGGGAAAGAAAAACAGGATAAAAACCGAGAAGAAGGCAAACCTTAAGAGACTCCTAAATACAGAGAACAAACTGAGGGTTGCTGGAGGAGATGTTGTTGGGTGGATGGGCTAAATGGGTGATGGACATTAAGCAGGGCATTTGTTGGGATGAGACGTGGGTGTTATATATTAGTGATGGACCACTAAATTCTACTCCTGAAACCATTATTGCACTATATGTTAACTAACTTGGATTTAAATAAAATTAAAAAAAAAAAAAAAAAAAAGCCTGGCTCATCTGCATATTAGAATGAGTATACATGCTATTCTTACTATTTGGACTTTTCACCGCAGATATTTTATATGGCTGATTCCATCCTAACATTCAGATCATCTACTAAAGCATCATCTCTCTAGAGAATTTTATAGACCATTCTCTCTGTTACATGATTTTCTATCCCTTGCAGGGAAAATGTAACTAAACATAAGGTATCTTCCTAACGAAAACCTCTCCACAGCAGAAGAGAAAGAATGCAATTTTATTGTTAAATAAACTTTAAACCAGAATCTGATGCACATCACAGGCCATATCCTGACAGATTTCAAGGAAAGGAAGAAAGTTCACTCTTCTATACATTCAACCAGATACAACCCATTGCATGTGCATTCTCAAGATAAACAATAACTAGTTCTCAAATAAAAAGACTTGACCACACCATTTGTCATACATGGTCCATCTTTAATTCACTTGGTAGTTGAGATGATCACTATCTGTGTTACACACTTGGCTTTATCCAAAGGAAAAATAATCCTCTCATATATTTATGATGAGATAATTTTGCAGCTTGAAGCATGGTGCCCACTGAAGGCTTCTATCATCCCAGAGAAACCAGGAAATAGGGGCACTAAATTTTTTGATTATTACATTTTAAAGACTGGCTCCCAGATCCTTGAGAAATACACTCCTAGGTCTTAAAGCTGTCAAGAAGCTTATTTAGCTTTTAAAAAGATTTTCATATATTTCAAAAAGACAGAACTTAAAATTATTGATTTTCCAAAGTAAATTACTAGTTTTCTAAGGTTAAAAAAATTGTAGAGGATATCTCTTATTCTCAAGTGGGAGAATTAATTTTTACTTTGTATTAACCCCTACCTTCATTATCACTATATTTGCACAACACTGATCAGCAAATTAAAATTTATAGACATGTCTTTTATTCTTTTAGAATTTAGCTTTCATAAAAACAGTTTTTCTTTCAAGTTTATAATTGTATTCTGACTACCTATAACAATGTACCATAATACATGCACGAATATTTATAGACCTAACAATTAAGTGAATTATCATTTAATATTATTTATTATTTAATAATAGTATTATATAGTATTAAGCAGAAAAATACTATGCACAAGGAATAGGCTGGGGAAAATATGGCAAAACATGTTTTTTAATGGTTTTGAAAACTACCTGTGATATGATTTTTGTTTCATATATAGATTCCAGTGTTCTCATTTTAATAGACTTTATTTTTTAGAGCAGTTTTTGGTGTGTAACCAAACTGAGTGGAAAATACAATATGCTACCATATATTTTCTTCCTCACCCCTCCACCTTTGCCCTTCCCCCATGTACACCATCAATATCATGAACCAGAGGTACATTTGTTACAACTAATGAACTTACATAGACACATCTTCATCACCAAATTTTATAGTTTACGTTAGGGTTAATTTTTGGTCTTTGATGTACATTCTATAGTTTTTGACAAATGTATAATGACATGTAGCCATTATATATATATATATATGTACATGTGTATATATATAAATATAACACACACACACACACACACACACACACACACACACACACATATATATAAGCATAAAGAGTATTTTCACTGCCCTAAAAGTCCTCTGTGGACTTTTAATAAAAGTATTAAGGTGGGATATACAGGTGGACCTATTTACCCCTATGTATCCTATATCCTTACTTACCTATATGAAGGTCTCAAGAGGGATAAAAAGATAAATAGGTAGACCTATGTATCCCTATATCTACCTTAATCCCTGGCAACCACTGATCTTTCCATTATCATCACATTTTTGTCTTTCCCAGAATGTTACATAGTTGCAATCTTAAAATATGTAGCCTTCTCAGATTGGCTTCTTTTACTTAGTAATATGCATTTAAGTTTCCTCATGTCTCCTCATGGCTTGATAACCCATTTCTCCTTTAGTGCTGAATAGTATTCTATTGTCTGGATGTACCACAGTTTATTTATGCATTCACCTACTGAAGGACATCTTGGTTGTTTCCAAGTTTGGGCCATTAGGAATAAAGCTGCTCTAAACATCTGTATGTAGATTTTTGTTCTTGGACATATGTTTTTAACTCATTTGGGCAAATACCAAGGAAGGTGATTGCTGAGTCATATAAGAGGATGTTTAGTTTTATAACAAACAGCAAAACTGTATTCCAAAGTGGTTATACCGTTTTTCAGTCCCACCAGCACTAAGTTCATGTTGTTCCACATACTTGTCGGCATTTGGCATTGTCAGTGTTTTGGATTTTGGTGATTCTAATAGGTAGGTAGTGAAGCCCATTGTTTTTCTTAATAAATATGGACTTTTATTTTGTATGGAAAAAATTAATTTAATAATTGGATCATTGATATAGAAAAGGTAAAGGCAGGAATTGAATCCAAATCCCCTATAAAGGATCCACTATATCAACTTACGTTAGCATATCTGTTGATTTTTTTTTTAATTTTTAATTTTTGTCATGTTTTGAGATTGTTTCAACCTTGGGGATGACTGGCTGGATGCATAAGTTGAGCATTGTTGGGCATGAGTTTTATTCATGTCTATACCTTTAGAGACCTAAGATTATAGTTTTCTATCTTGAGACTCAGTTCAGATAGTTCACATTTAGAACTCCTTAATCTATGCATTTGGTTGAATCAATACTACTTTAAACAGTGTTTTCAAAGTTTGACTCTAGGTGGTTGTTTCTTAAAAATCTGATTTTCTTTTTTAGGAGACTCACAAGTTTTTAAAAATTGTTTTGAAGGGAAATGGCAGAAAGTATGAACTAATACCTCTGGATGTTTGTTGAATAAACATAAAATGTTCTAAAATCAGAAATAATTTAAAATCCATGGCATTTATCCTATCTGTCTTACTTCTGGATATTTTGTGTCTTACCCTCATTTCATTGTGTACCAGAGGATATGAGTCTGTAGTTTTCATTTACTAAAGTCAACAAACTTCATTTTAACCTACCCCTATGTATACTGGCAGCAAACCTTATATTGATCAAGTCTTGATGGTAAATGTACAGAGTAAACCATGCAAAAATTAAACTATTTACCCAAAGCAGACATTTTTCTCTTCCATTTGTTAATCCAGCACACTCATTGGAGATTATTCTCAATACTATATACTTTTTTATGGCTCCAATAATGATCTAAAATGCTCTTTCATATATATAAGTTACACAATTTGGGCTCTTCAAAAGGCAGAAACACTCTTTGGTCATAGAAAATTTCAAATGGTCAGATTTTTCTGGAAGTGATATGGATGCCATGTAGAATATATATATTTGGGAACAGTTGAAAGCAGTATCACACAGCTATTGCTTAGGAACTCCTTAAAGAGACTTTTATGGTAAAGGAAACATTAGGTGAGATAAACCATTGATTCCCTTTTAAAGTTTAAATTGTAGAATTCAATCATTTTGTAAGACCAGGATCCTAGAATTATGCCACAGAATAAGGGGATTATTTGAGTTAAATTGGAGTCTGTTATCAGAAAGAATGGTTGTATCTGTGAAAAACAAAAATTCAGTGTTAGTGTGTTGAATTGTGTGTCTCCAAATAGATATATCATCTCTAAATCCTAACTCTTGGTTCCTCTGAATGCAACATTATTTGGAAATAAGGTCTTTGCAGATTTAAGTAAAGGATCATGAGATAAGATCATGCAGGGTTTAGAGCAGGCCTCAAGTATAATGACTGTTGTCCTTGTAAAAGAGAAGAGAGAGATTTGACACGTGGAATAAGCACGGGAGAGTTTTCTTTCAGAGCCTCCAGAAGGAACCAGCCCTGCTGATCCCTTGATTTCAGACTTCTGGCTTCCAGAACTGTGAGGGAATAAATCCATGCAGTTTAATTCAGCAGGTTGATTCTACTTTGTTAACAAAGGCATAGAAAATAGAACCTCTCAAATTGACTTTAAATATATGGAAATTTATTAGCTCACACAAACAGAGAAATGACTATCTTTGGAACTGAGCACTCTAATTCTATATCTCTGCAATTCTTTGGGCTTGGCTTCTACCTTTAGTGTTTCATCTTTTGTCCAATTGTGAAATGGTTGTAGCAGTTTCAAAACTCATATGTGATCGATAATTTCCTGTGAAAATGAGGGAGAGATAAGAAACTTTCTTCAGATTGCTCTCAAATTCCAGGAATAACCTTTTCAAAAGACTCAGAAATACTTTACTCAAAATTTATTTGCTCAATTAGGTCATATATGTATTTTTTTAATTAATAGAAATGAGGTTATCTTTAATTTTTTTTTCTAGGAGAGAGAGAGAGAGAAAGAGAGAGAGAGAGAGACAGCATGAGCAGGGGAGGGTCAGAGAGAGAGGGAGTCACAGACTCTGAAATAGGCTCCAGGCTCTGAGCAGGCAGTCAGCACCGAGCCCAACGCGGGGCTCGAACCCACGAACCGCGAGATCATGACCTAAGCGAAAGTTGGACGCTTAACCGACTAAGCCCCACCCAGGCGCCCCAGAAATGAGATTATCTTTAGACTGTTCATGCCCTCGCATCGGGATGAAGCATATTGTACTTGCATAATGCATCTTGCACTACAAGACCTGTATAAGAAAGGTTAGATACTTAACAAAGTGGATTTCTGTTAGAATGTTGTGCAAATAATTTTGCCTATAAGATAACATGAACAATATAATGTTTCTACCTCATAGACATACTCACTAAGCAGCTTGCCTTTATAAGAAATAAAGTATCTTTGACTTCCGTGGTAAACTTTTAAGGTTACATTTCCCCCTAACATTTGGAATTTGAAAAATTTTGTTTCTATAATGACATTTCTAGTTAAATTTGGTGATACTACCACAGGTGGGAGGAAAAAGGTAGAACATACTTTTGGCTTTCTGGAGGTTATGTTGTCTGTCATGACATATTCAGAAGCGTAATACCTCTAAACCCTATGTCTTTCTGTTTCCTACCCTCTTAACATCCCATATTTTCCCAAAATATCAATAGTCAGGATGAAATGGTCTAACGTACATGGAATAAATTAACTGACTTCCTACTGCTGTTGAGTTGAAATATCATACTTTTGGTAGATTAAACATTTTCAAACAAGTAGATAGGTGGTTCAGACAAAGAGAACTATTTGATAATGAAAAATTATGTGAACAAAGCACTAGGCTAGACATATTCATGTTCAACACATTCCTCTAGAGATTTATTCCAATGGAACTGAAGAAACAAGGACTAATTAATGTTTCCAGTGTTACATAGTTAGTGAGAAGCCCAGATTGACTTTGAACCTTGTTTTTATCCCAAAGCCTATGCTCTCTCCAAAAGAAACTAACCAAAATTATTATTGCAAAGGAGTCACTAATAAATTAGTTTTGTATCATTCTTTACTAGTAGGCAAAGAATTGTACTTAATTCCCAAACATGTCTACATGTAAAACAACCTGTTTTAGTTCATGTTCCCAGAGGCAAAACTCAAAGTAATCATTTGTATTCAAGTGACTTTGTAGGAAGAACCCCAAAGATAGACTGGTGAAAGAAGAAACAGGACAAAGAAGGGTAGGAAGCCAAACGAGGTTATGATTTGTGGCAAAACACTGTAGAAGGCCATTTCTGCTGATTTCACTGGAAAATTCTGGAGTAGAAGATTTGCTTCAGGATTTGACAAGTCCTGAGGCCAGAGACTTAAGTCTCACATCCTAATCTGTCAATCTTTGTATCATTGGCTAAGGTCTGCACCCAAAGAATGTAAACTCTATGCTTACAGAGAAAAGTGGCTTTAGTGGTCTGTGGGCCACACACAGGAAAAGAGTCATAGTTAAACCATTGACAAGAACTCAGGGAAGGGCTTATAGAAAAAAAAAAAGGGGATCCAGGGAGATCTGGATATAGTATTTCTGTTTCAGTTATATCGGTCTTGTAAAAAGAATGATATATGCATCAGATAACCAAATCTGGAACTATCTGTAAAACTTGATTTAAAATAAACATTATAGATGCGTTGCTTCTTAAATTATTGAATACCTCATAGGTATACCAATTCTAGATTGATAATCTGTTGATAAAGAAAAAGCAAACTAAATGTTTCTTCCTTTAGTGGAAGGGTAATAGGTATATCCATTTGGGTGAGGAATGATGTCCCGAGTGTCATTAAAATTAGATTGATTAAAACATGTTTCTTTACCTGCCAGGGCCTAGTTGGAGAACTGTAGTTGAGGGGTAATTAACAAGACTGGGGGAATGGACTTAATTAAATGGACTGGGGGCTTTGTTTATGATATGCAGTTGCTTTAGTTTATATCCTCTAGAATTGTCTGGGTTGCTGAAAATTGATAATGGGAATTCATATAGCCTTCTAAATTCATGATTTGGCTTTCAAGTCATTCTGGACGTAATGTCCCATGATGTGTTGTTGTAAACATCAGCTGATATGCCAGAATTGATGCCAGACATTTACTTGGAGGGTTTTTTTAGCCATGTATTAGCTTCAAATTGAAAAAAGAAAACCACATGAAGTTTCTTAATAAATGTAGTGTGAGCTTAATTGAAACATATTGCTAATATTATTAAGTGCCCTAGAGAGTAACTGAAATATCATATTGTTGGTATTCACATTTCCATTTTTGTTGCACGGGGCTTATAAAACACAAACACATTACTGTATGCAAAACATAATGCTCTTTCTGGAACTCTGATTTTTATGGACTTTTATGGCTGAACAATTGATATTTACCTATTGAGATTGGCTTAGAAGACCCTAAAGCAACACGGCAGAAGATAAACTATGACTATTTGCCTATAATATGAGAACAGCAAAATAGCTTAAGGCCTCTTTAAATATTCCTGGTATTAAACTCACACGGCTGTTTAAAAGTTCAACATTTTACGTTCGCACTCAGCAGTCGACTTTCTTCTGCAGACCTCTTTTGTAAAAAGGGCCCTGAGAGATCTTCTGAAGGGATTACATCTTCTGTTGTGACCAAATACATTCAATCTATTCCCTCTTCTTATCTGAGACTGTCTTCATGAGTATTACAGGTACTACCTGCATTCTCAGGTGCTCACTGGTGTTCAGTAGTCTCTGATGAACTGACACAACCCAGTATAAAGAAGGACCGGCCAGCCGGCCTTCCTTCCTTCCTCTCTCTCTCTCTCTCTCTCTCTCTCTCTCTCTCTCTTCTTCTTCTTCTTCTTCTTCTTCTTTCCTTTTTCCTTTTGAGACCAAGAACAGGGTAAAGGCAGAGGGAAAGAGAAAGAATTCCACACCCAGCACCCAGTGTGGAGCCTGACACAGAGCTCGATCCCACTGCCTTCGGATTATGACCTGAGCCGAAATCAAGAGCCAATTTCAACCTACTGAGCACCCAGGTGCCCCATCTCTAAAGAATATTTTTAAGCAGAGATGAAACGAAACATGTTTCTCCCTGTGAATATGTAAGAAAAACAATTTTTCCCCAATTCACTCTAATATGAAAGGCTTTGTCATAAAGGGTTATGATCTCTGGTTCAAAAATGTGTAATCACTGTATTTGAACACTCGAGAAGATATGTCAGAATTTAAGCAGCTGGGAACAGAGTAAAAGACCATTCTTTCATGGTCACAGAAAAATAACATGTGGCTGAAGAATAAAATTGACCTTATAAAGATGCATTTAGGAGCAAATTAAGGTTACTAATAAATAAATGAGACAGTAACAAATCCCAAGGTAGTTTGGATTTCATTAGGAACCGGGTGGCATATTACCCTGACTGTGTAAAAGGACTGACTTCACAGAGGCAGAAGAGGTAGGAAGGCATTTGCAGAAGCCGTAGTGATGTTAAGAAAGTGAGGTGGTAAGATTGGCTTCTGAGAGCAATGACTAGACAGGCCTGGTATGAGAGAATGAGCAGTCATGGAGAAGCATGAAAGAAGTGATGAAAATAAGGCTGTGAAGGCAAGTGGGCTGTATCTTTGAGGGCCTCTGGCCACATTGAAGATTGATCCCATAGGTGGTGGGAATCCATTAAATATGCCTGAGTCGAGAGGTGACAGTTACAGGCTTTTGCTCCATGTCATGTCAGACCAGATACTATCAATTACCACAGATTCTATTCTCTTTCCTAGACAAATGGAGGTTTGATGGGAGAATCCCTATTGTGGGCAGAGTGAGAAGACGGAGGAATGGAAGGTTTTCTGAGTAGTCAGAGCTCCCAAAGGCTGCGCGGCTTGTGCTATTCTGTACATAAAAGGGAATAATTAGGCCCAGTGGGTGTCACATCATAACATGCACTTTACGACTGGGTTTGCACAATGCCAGGCAACTGGTGAGCATTGTTTTATTGTTCTAACCACTCATTTTAGTTCAGTGCAAATGAAGCCCAGGGCTAATGTTTCTAATGCAGCTGAGGGCATTTTTATGGTGGATTTTTCCATGTTAACTTTCAGAATTATGTAAAGTGAGGGGCTTTTATTTAATGTCTTCACATTCTAAGCACGTGGAGCAGCACCTGGATTGGCAAGCACCTTCTTTGAAATGAGTGAGAAGGCAAAAATGAATGGGCCATTTAACCCACAACATTAACCTTGTTTTCAGAACCTAGAATGATTTGTCTAGGTCAGTAGCATGCATTTAAATGATTGGAAATGCTATGTGAGGAAAGTGCACCAATATTCTGTAGTGGGGGCAGATGGACTTTGAAGACAGAAAGACCTGGGTTTATTTTTTCTTCTCAGTACTCATCAGCTGTGAGACCTATGCAGTTAGTTCTTCATTTTACAGATTTTTTTTTATTAGAGAATTGATTAAATATTTTCCAGTGAATTCTTATCAAATAAAACAATGCAGTCATTAAAAATAATAATATGGATGTGTATTTCCCAACATAGAATCATGGGATTTTTTTGTTTTCCTACAGCACAGAGCAGACTGAAACATGTCCACAATGCCACATGTATATGCCAATGTAACACTTATAGTACCATGCCTTTATCCTTTCTATGCCTTTACACTGAAGTGTAAATTATTCCTATTTTCTTATGATGAGGTTATGGATTATCTTTACATGATTTTTTTAATGCCAAATACTTGTGTGCCTTTAATATAACTTAAAGCTTTTAAGCAAAAATGCAAAAAAAAAAAAAAAAGAAAGAAAAAGAGGACATGGAAATGGAACAGAATATTTTCTTCACCCTATGGCATTATATCTCCTCGGGCACCAGTGACACCCAATTATCACTGAAGATGCAGAAAGTTACTAATGTTATCCAGCACTTTCAACTTTGCTACCTGCCAGGCTAGTGGCCAGAAGTCTGGAAGACTTGCATCTCCAACACAGAAGCAGATCATGGAAAATGTATGTTGCATTAGAAACATCATCATCACAGCAAGCAGGTATTATTAACCTTATAATATGATAACAGAATTAGACTCAGAGCCACAAGGAGGCATGAACAAAATTATACAATTGAACCCTAGGCCAGAATGATTTCAAAGCCCTTGCTTTTCCCACAACACAATGTTGATTTACTTTGTCCAGTTTAGAATCAAATAAGAAGAAAGACTCAATGGCTCCAGAATATGCATTGCTTACGTGATCATCTAGGTATAATCTTGAGGAGCTAGTTTTGTTTTTATATATTTCTATTAGGTAGGGAAAATCATTGAGGCAGGAAAGTGTAGTGCTGACTAAGAGTTTCTTTACAGTTAGAGTTAGAAGCCTGCAAAAGGAAGGAAATAGCCTCTAAATGTGAAATATTTCTCCATCACACACATATTTGAAAGCACAGGTTAAAACTAGAGTGGCTTGGGGCACCTGAGTTGCTCAGTTGACTACTTAAATGTCTGACTCTTGATTTCAGCTCAGGGCATGAACTGATGGTTCATGAGTTCGAGCCCTCCATTTGTCAGTGCAGAACTTGCTTGGGATTCTCTCTCTCTGCTTCTCTCTCACTCTCTCTTTCTTTCTCTCTCTTTCAATCTCTCAAAAATTAAAAAAAAATTAAAAAAGTTATTAAATAAAAGCTAAATTGTCTTAACTATACTAGAGATCCATTAAGAATTTAAATAAACTAAGATTCCAACACATAAGTAAAAGATTGAGATAGCAGAGAGCAAAACATAAAATACCTGCACTTGCGTGATAACCTGGCCCCTTTGGGGTGGCACAGACCACATGGCTGAGATCCTCAAATAGCCTAGTGTGCTGAAGCTGTGCGCCAATATCTTGAACTGAACAAGCCTTATGCTCTGAGATTTTGTGAGTGTTCTGCATTTCGTTCTCACGGAAACCCTGGATACTAATTTTAGTGATTCTAATTTTAAAGATGAAGTTACAGAGGGTTCTGGAAGTTAAATAATCACTCCAGCGTTTTCACATAATATCCAACTCTAAAGTTAATATTCTTTTCAGTGAGCCATGTTTTTGTCCCCCATCAGATCTGATCTGCTTATTATGGGTGGAAACAGTATATGAGAGCTACTGCTCTTGAAAATGGTTCTGTAACAGTACATAAAATATTAGGGACCTTCAGCTTTTAGTTTAACAAAAGTAAACTTTTTTTTAATTTGATTTGGCTTTGTTTTGTTTGATATTTGTGTTTCAGCTGGGATAAATGAGACAGACCACCAGATACTCTACTGTTGCATCTTGGAGTCATTTTTCTTAACAAACAACAACAGTAGGAACTTAATGCCTGGAGGCATCACAGAATATGACGCCATGTTAGTGCTTCATGACATTTATAATCTTTATTGTGTATATCAAAGCATGGGTCATAGTTCTGTAGTGAAGACTCTATAGGGATCCTTAAAGTAAAATCTGAGCAGGATTTAATTTTATGGCTATATTTAGCATTTTATTACTGTTTTTAATGGTAATTTTATTTTTTTAACTCGAAAAAGTGAGGGAGGAAGAAGGTTGTGATGGAAAGAGAGAAAGGTCTTTTCCCTTCGCCTTCCAACCACTGAAGCAGTATTAATCAGTAATGGTCTCAACTGGGGGACATGGTGGTTAGGCTGGTAATATAAGTGGAAAAAGATGAGGGTCGTAGAAAATCCTCTATTCCTCACAAGCTGACCATGATCAAAAATATCTGAGAATTTGCCCCCAGTACATCGCACAATTACAATGAATGACTGTAACTGATAATACATGGAAAGATGATTCCCTACGATAAGAACACTTATGTGTAAACCACATGAGAAGTTAAGTAAATCTAGCTCCAATAATGACAAAAAACAGCAACAGCAACAGTAACAAACATTTAAGAAAAAAACCCACATCTTTTTGAATGGAAATTAATAGAGGAGCAATAAAAAGAGATCAGAAGTCTATGCACATGCTCAGAGACAATTGTCCCGATGTGTCTTAATGTGTATTTTTAGGCCCAATTTAACTCTCAGCTAAGACTGAAAAATTATGGACTTTTCTAATGCTTAACTACATTACCATTTTCTGATCCTGGCACTGGATATTTCTGGATATGTGGCTGATTAAGAACCAGCCAAATACTGTGAGGCTCACTGGGTTTGCCATTTACTTCTAAATGTATCAGTTTTCTAGTAATGTTGTTTTTCATAGGTAAATGACTCTTCCATCAAAGAGCACATTTGCATACCTTTCAAATCTCATCACCCTAAAGTAATCATCACTTGATCGTAAAATACCTTTCCAAGCACTGAATGACATTGAATAGTTTGTCATACAAAATGTATGGGAAATAAGCAAAGATATGCTGTGTGTCTAAAAGACTCGCTTTGAAGAGAATATTTTGACTTGCAGTAGATTTTCCTACAATCTGTCCTTTAAAGAAGTATTTGCCGTTTCTGGCTGATACAATTTAAATATTCTATAGCTTTGTGTATGGACTCCTTTATTAGCATGCAAGATACCACTTTCCAAAGATGTTCCAAATATGATACAAGGACTTAACACAATACTGTTTCAAGGCTAGAGTTTCTTTTTATTTTGCATTTGTCCTTCTGTCCAAGGTTAAAGAAAAGTTTGCAATTCTGGACAAATCTAGAATATATAAGTACTTGTCTGTCAAGGGAATACTGATACAGAAATAAATAAATAAAAATTTAAAAGACCTCACAGATCTTTTTAAGGAAGTAAGAGTGAACTAATACCAGTCTGATGGTAAGATAAAAATACCTTATTCTGTGTATCATAAAAACTTGTGGGGTGGAGGTAACACCAATTCAAGTTTGGATTCTGTATATATTACTTATAATAAATAACAAATTCTGTATATTGTATTTATAATGAATAATAAATAACAGCCCTATCATTTTGAATGATACATTGAATATTTTTAGTCTGTCTTCTGATATGTAACATAGGGATTATAGTAACTATTTCTCAGCTCTTTAAATACGTTATACGTTAAATGACGCAAAGAAGATAGTTAATCTAGGTTAGTTTGTTCTCCTTGTAAGTCAATGACTAGAAACAGTGAAGAATTTTTAAAATATATTAGAAAAGCATAATTATGTGATACTAAATTGCATAATATACTCTTACTGGATAGTGTTTCTCAATCTAACTATTAATTATATTGGTTCTCCCAATTATAGGTTTGTATGTTTTTGATTTCTAAAGGCAATATCATTGTGGCATGACATTGCCTAAAATACTGTGTTCAAGTAACTTTCTGGAAGTATGACAGAGTTTGGTAGATGTTTTCCCATAGTTGTTTCCTTTTCGTCCTAAGCACAGAGATAAATTACATTTTCCAACCACCCTGATGGTTTTCGTTTAGCAAGAGAGAATGTGCACAGCCAGCACCACCCCCTAGTCTCTTACGTGTGATTTTTCTCTCTTCTTTCCACATATGCTGGCTGGGTTAAAGATAATCGCAACGGTGATCTTTGAATCCTGCTATAGAGTATAGTGGAAACATATAATGGAAGTAATGAGGTGTAATAACCAGCATTGAAGATGACCCCCAATAATGTTCACATGTCACTGATCAAACCTTTGTGCAGTGCTTTCCCGAATTGAAACAGGGCTGATCTGTGTGACAAATAGAATGTGGCTGAAGTGATAGGCGACTTTTAAAACTAGGTCATAAAAAACATTGCAGCTCCCACTTGCATTTTTTGATTTGTGTCTTCTGCCATGGGTACACCCAGGCAGCCCTGCAGAAATACCCATGTGGAGAGAAATTGAAGTACCTGCCAAGAGCTAGCATGAATTTGCCAGCTATGTCAATGAGTCTCTTGGAAACTATTGCAAGCTTTCATCCTTAATCAAGCCTCTAGATGACTGCAACTTTGGCAAATATCTGACTCTTTATGAGAAATTCTTAGCCAGAACTGTCCAACCAAGCAGCTCCCAAATTTCAGACCCACAGAAATCATAAGATACAACAACAAATGTGTTGTGGTTAAGCCAGTTAACTTATGGGTAACTTAAACTTAGGTGTATGTTGTTATTCAGCGATACATAATATACCTGGTGACCTAGATCATAAATTGAAGGAGAGTCTCCCAATCAGAAATAGTTGCATTGGGTTCAATTGAATAAAGGTAGATTTCCATTATATAAGCCACTAATATTTGTTTTAGCACTTTGCGTTAGCTTAACTGATATAGCTAAAGTCTAGAGTTCCATAAGCTCTGAATTTGGGGCTTATTAATATTTTGGTCTAAACAATTCTTTGCTATGGGAGAGTTACTTATACACTACAGGATATGTAGCACCATACTTGATTTCTGCCCACTAGACGAAACCCCTTTCCCCCAGTTGTGACAATAAGAAACATCAGGGGTATTACCAAATATCCCCTGGGGTAGAAAATTACCCACAGTTGAAAATCACTGAATTAGAGAAATGTCAGCATTCTTTTGAGTTCTAAGTTAATGTGATCCTGATCAAGTCACTTACCCTTAATTTCCTTCTTTATAAAATCAAAGTTGATTAGCCAAGTCAAATTTAATTCTGAAACTGAAAAAGTCTTGTTTAAAGGTCTTTTCTCCTTTCTACCATATCAGTATCAAAAGACCACTTAGGAATACCATAAGATGTTTTAAAAGAAACAATTGTTCTAGTTCATGCAATACAACAAGAGAACAAAAGGCATATGGGCTGGAAGAGTATAAATAAATCTGTCTTTGTTCATTGCTGATATGATTGGCAATCTAGAGAATCTGAAAAATTGATAAAAATTACTGTAACTAATAAGCAATTATAACGAGGTTGAAGGATAAAAGATTAATATATAAAAGTCTATAGCTTTTTTATATACCAGCAATTAATAAGTAGAATTTTAATTGAAAAAACTCAATAGCATTTATATGGGATATCTCAAAAGTAAAATAATAAGGTATATATTTAACAAAATAAGTACAAGATCTTATAAGGAAAACTATAAAACTCTGGTGAATAAAATCAAAGAACCAAATAAATGGAGAAATATTTTATATTCATGGGTAAGAAGACTCAATATCCTCAAGAAATCAGTTCTTCTCATCTTGATCTATAGATTCAGTACAATCCAAATCAGAATCCCAGTGAGTTAGCTTGTCTTTTAGAATCAAGAGATGAATTCTGAAGTTTATATGGAAAGGCAGAAGACCCAGAATAGCCAACAAAGATATACACGAGAAGAACAAATTTGGAAGATTTACACTGCCCAAATTAAAGTCTTACTATAAAATTATAATAATCAAGACAGTGTGACATTTGTCAAAGAATAAACAAATAGATAAATGGAGCAGAAGAGAGAGAATAGAAACAGACCCACATAAAGATAATCAACTTGGGGCGCCTAGGTGGCTTAGTCGGTTAAGCGTCCGACTTTTGCTTAGGTCATGATCTCACGGTTCGTGGATTCGAGCCCCGCGTCGGGCTCTGTGCTGACTGCCAGCTCAGAGCCTGGAGCCTATTTCAGAGTCTGTATCTCCCTCTCTTTCTGACCCTCCCCTGCTCACGCTGTCTCTCTCTCTCTCTCCTAGAAATAAATAAAAATATTTTTTTAAAAAAAAGATAGTCAACTGATCTTTAACAAAGGAAAAAAAAAAAAAAAGAATCCAGACACAGATTTTGCACACTTCACACAAATCAACTCAAAGTGGATCATTGACCTTAGTGTAAAATACAAAAGTCTAAAAGTCCTAGAATATAATTTAGAAAAGACCTTAGGTTGACAATGATTTTTTACATAAAACACGAAAGACATGATTTATGAAAGATAGAATTAATAAGCTGGGTTTCATTAAAATTAAAATTTTCTGCTCTGTGAAAGATACTGGTCAAAGATTAGAAGACAAGATATCAGCTGGGAGAAGATATTTGCAGAAGACATAGCTGATAAAGGACTATATCCAAAAACAAACAAACAAAAAAAACAATGAACTCTTAAAACTCAGCAAGAAGAAGGCATATAACTCAATTCAACAATGAGCCAAAGGCCTCAAGGATACATCACCAAAGAAGATATATAGATGGCAAACAAGCATGTGAAAAGATACTTCACATAATATGTCATCAGAGAAATGCAAATTAAAAGAAGATACCATTACAAATCTGTTAGAATGGCCCAAATCTGGAACAGTGACAACATCAAAGTCTTGTGAGGATTTATAGCAACAGGGACTCTCCTGCATTGCTGGTGAGAATGCAGACTGCCCCAGCCACTATAGAAGACAGTTTGGCTGTTTCTTACAAAACTAAACATACTCCTACCAGGCAATCCAGCAATCATACCTTTTGGTATCTAACAGAAGAGTTGAAAACTTACGTTCACATATATGTTTTACATCACCTTTATTCACGATTATCCATGCTTGGAAATGATCAAGATTTCCTTCAGTTAGGTGAATGGATAAATAAACTGTGGTACATCCAGACAGTGGAATACTCATTTCTTTTGAACACTGCTCAGTGCTCAAAAGAAATGAGCTTTAAAGTCATGAAAAGACAGGGAGAAAACTTAGATTTATATTACTAAGTGAAAGAAGCCCATCTACTTTGGCCTACATTTGGTATGCTTTCAACTACATTACATTCTGGAAAAGGAAAAACTGTGGACATTAAAATGATCAGTGGTTGCCAAGAGTTGGGGAGAGCTTGAATAGGCAGAGCACAGAAAAATGTCAAGTCAGTGAAGCTAGTATTTATAGTGCTGTAATAGTGGATACATGTCATTATAGATTTGTCTAAACATGGAATATATAATTTCAGGATTGTACCTTAATGTAAACTAAGAACTTTGGATAAAAATAATGTGTTGATGTAAGTCCATAGGTGGCAACAAATTGCAAAGGTGCAAGTCTCTCTTTTGTTTTCTACCTTTGCACCCTTTTCTTTCTTTATGCTCTCTAACTTCCTCACCTGGATAAACTGATTAAGTGCAGGTTTTGCAGAAATAGTTCTCTGAAAATATCTTTATCATGGTTATTGGAACTCTGACCAAGGAGCACAAATACAGGAATGGGCCACAGCCATATATTTTTGTTAAAATAAAAAACAGACTAAGCTGAAACTGTAGGACAGGTAAGTAATTTATCACATAAAAATCTTGTCTCTGCTTTATGGGGAGGTACCTGCTCTTCCAGTACTTCCTAAATTGCATGAGTTGAATAGAACCTATTTTCTCAGAATCACTTAAATTAATTTATTTTAATATCTAACCTCATGCATCGAAAACTAAATCTGGAAACCAATCTACTGCTACCATACTTAATGCCACAGTTTAAAAGTCACACTCTGTGTTTTTTTTTAAATAAAATATGACAATACTATAATATTTATGCCACCCACAAACTAGGCTTAGTAAATGATTCCAATTTAACTTCCCATCATTCTCTAAATGAACAAACCCACAGCACTAGTTAACATAAATTTTGAAAAAAAAATGTTTAGGCTTTCCTTTTAATTAAATAAAATTGTTTAGACCAGCAACTTGAAAATTGGTAGTTGTTATAACAATGCAGCTTATATCAATCATATTTCAACCCACCTATTCACTAAGAAACTTTAGTCTCCCACATTTTTCAATCAACATAAAACATTCCCATGGCATCAACCTCATGTCATTTCATAAGCCTACCTAGTTCTGGGCTCATACTTTGCTGAGGAATCAAGGAACAATATTTACTAGAACAAATGTTCTTCGTGCATAGAGCAACTGATTTACTGTTGGAAGTAGACATCCATCCACATTCTATCTCAGAAAGAGTAGGAGAAAAGAATATAAATTTGAAGGAGTCAGCAGAAAGTACATGAGAGTCCAGAATCTTGGCAAGAGATGCAGGAGATGGGTTGGAGAATAAATTTTCACATAGCACAAATTTGAGAATCTTTGAGTCAGTCTCTTCTGCTTTCTCTAATTTTATTTCTGAAAGAATGGAGACTATGTGGGAAGTAAAGCCTTGGCATCAAGAATAACTTATGAATCCCTCAGGGTACTATAGAAAAATTGACATTACAGCTATATTTGAAGTAAAAAGAAAATTAGGAAATGAATCACCTTGTATGATTATAGTGTATTCTGACAAATTTGCTCTTTTTCAGCTTTCTTCTGCATCATCACTTATTTTGATATCTATATCACATTTTTGCTATAAGGTGCCCTACAAAAGAGCAAGGTGATTCAGTAATGAGAGATAAGATCACATAGCTGAATCTTTGAAGGACTTAAGATTTGGTAGTTTAATAAAACTAGCTGGATAAGACCAATTAAGATCAAAAATACATTTGATATAAATGGTCAGTTTGAAGTACAAAATAAACTTTGATTTTAAATTCAGCTTAAATCCTGACCTAACAGTTTTAAGAGATGAGTAATATCATGTTACTTTCCTAAATTCCATTGGTCTTAATTTCATAGTTTATGAAACAATAATTATATAATGTAATAATTTTGATGTAGGAGATATAGTCTAATGTGGGGAAGAATAAATGATTCACTGGATGTATAGAACTTTATTTAAATTTTTAACATGGTATGTATTTTTTATATCCTGCCCTCAGTACATTTATGGTTAATATTTTTAATCACATTCTCAAAAAATATGCAGCTAGCCAATTACATACCAAAAGAAAGTTAATATTGTTTAAATATGTCTATTGGCTTTAAAAAGTTGTTACTGGCATTTGATTAGAAAAAAATAAAGCCTTTTTAAAGAGTAAATAACATTTACTTCTATATTCATTTTAATATTTGAGAAAAATTAATTTTTGTTTGCAAGTTAATTTTTTGATAGATGGCTCTAATGAATTGGAACATATTTCAAAAATCAATATTTTTAGAAAGGATATTAATGTGCGATCAGAGGTCCAGTTCTGATGCACTGGACACAGTGCATCATGTGCACTGTGCAACATGAAAGCAGAGACACATATTTAGATACACTGAAATCACATTGAAGGTTTTTTTGGTTCTTTTTAATGAGAGAGAGAAAGAGAGGATAGGCAAGGCGCTAGAGAAAGAAACTTAAGTAGGGTCAACACATGGCATGGAGCCCCATTTGGGGCTACATTCCAGGATCCTGGAATCATGATCTGAACCAAAATAAAGAGAGGAACACTTAACTAACTGAGCCACCCAGTCACCCCTGAAGTTACCCATCAGACACAGTTCTTTTGTTCTTTCACTCAATGTTGCTTTCATTAAAAAACTAAAATCACCTACCATATGTTAGATACTGAGAACTTACAGTAATGTAGAGAACCTACCTTAAGGGGCTCACTTAATTTAGTAGAGGAGGCAATAACCACATACTGTGCAATGTGAGAAATAACGCTGTAGATGTGTGTTTGAAGAACTATATGAGGTATAGACTCGAACCACTAGATTTCAACTAGAATATCTAAAAAAAAAAAAAAAAAAAAAAAAATGCCCACACTTGACGTTAGCAATTGCTAGTGAAGACCTGGAGCAACAAGAACTCGTGTTCTCTGAGGCAGGGAGTGCATAGGCACTTTGGAAGGCAATTCATCAATCTCTCACAATGTTGAGCACAGTCCTGCCATATGATCCAGTTATAGCACTCTTAGGTATATTCCAGCTGATCTGAAAACATATGTCCTTATAAAACCTTGCACATGACTATTTAAAACTGCAGCTTTGTTAATGATCTTCCGAAACTGGAAACCACTAAGATGTCCTTCAGTGGACTAATTAATATGCAAAGTATAGTACATCCAAACATTATTAAGCAGTAAAAATAAAGAGGAAAAAATGTGTGTAACTTTACAGTAGAGAACCCTGAAAAAGATTACATCTTTCAGCTGATTAAGGTCAACATCAAAAGTGCTAAATCATGTTGAAAGCATGTAATGGTGTGATAAAAATGGCATTTTACCTCTGTAGTTTTTCTACCAAAAAATCCACAACTTTAATGTAGTCAGGAGAAAAACATTAGACAAATAACTTGTTGAAAGGCATTCTATAAAACACCTGAGTACTCCTTAAAACTGTCAAGGTCATCAAAAACAAAAGTCTGAGAAACTGTCACAACCAAGAGGAGACTTAGGAGGCAAGACAGCTAAATGTAATGTGTTCTTATCTTTGTGATTACTCATTAAAACTATTTGAGTTTTGTGGCAAAATTACCCTTGTATCAAATCTATTTTTTTTTTACATTATATTAAATTTTTGGATTCTTGCCACATCTACTTTATTCTCTTTCTCTCTGTCTTTAATTCCAGTATCTTAACATATACTGCTATATTACTTTCAAGTGTACAATATAGTGATTCAACAATTCTATACATTACTCCATGCTCAAGATGATAAGCATACTTTTTTTTTTTAAGTTTTTTATTTATTTCTAGGAGAGAGAGAGAGAGCGTGAGCAGGGGAGGGTCAGAGAGAGAGGGAGTCACAGACTGAAACAGGCTCCAGGCTCTGAGCTGGCAGTCAGCACAGAGCCCGACGCGGGGCTCGAACCCACGAACCGCGAGATCATGACCTAAGCGAAAGTCGGACGCTTAACCGACTAAGCCACCCAGGCGCCCCAAGCATACTTTTAACGTCCCTACCTATGTCACCCCACCCCCTCGACCCACCCACCCTTCCCTTCTGGTAACCATCAATTCTCTATTGTTAAGAGTCTGTTTTACTTTATGTCTTTTTTCCCTCTGTTTTGTTTCTTAAATTCCACATATGAGTGAAATAATATAGTATTTGTCTTTCTCTTACTGACTTATGTCACTTAGCATTATACCCTCTAGATCCATTTATGTTTTGCAAATAGCAAGGCTTCTTATGTTTTATGACTGAATGATATTCCATTGTGTGTACATATACACCACATCTTTTTGATCTATTCATCTTTTGATGGACGTTTGGGTTGCTTCCATAATTCGGCTATTGTAAACACTGCAATAAATATAGGGCTGCATATATCTGTTCAAATTAGCATCTTTGTATACTGTTGGTAAATACCCAATCATAGGAAATTCTACTTTTAATTTTTTGAGGAATCACCATATTCTTTTCCACAGTGGTTGCACCAGTTTGCATTTCCCATCAACAGGGAAAGCAGGTTCCCTTTTCTCCACACCCTCACCAGCACTTGTTTCTTGTGTTTTTGATTTTAGTCATTCTGACAGGTATGAGATGACATTTCATTGTGGTTTTGGTTTGCATGTCCCCCAATGCAAATGTTTATTCCTATGATCACAAATACACAACAATTTGATGATTTTTGGCAATATCTCCCTTTGTCCAAAATACTCCGATGCCATTCTTTGCATAGCCTTTTTGGTACATTCAACCACAGACATTTTTTTAAGTCTCTCTTTCTATGACCTCCTCTATTACTTTCTATAAAGAGGATGAAAGATAATTTGTAGGCCATTGAGATTTCATTAGGAAGCAATGGTTAGCTGACACACCCTGTAAAAAAATCTATATATAAATAATTCAATATTTTCCATTTTCCAACTAAAAAGTTAATACTCTCTTCGGGGTTTTAGACTTGGAAAACACTGTCAAGTGTACTGTTTGTGGATTTGTAGCGACAGCCTCCATTCACATGTTTTACATAAAATCTGTATTTTTTAGAAGGGGAATGCATCTGTGTGAAATAAGTCATCTTTAAAAAAGTAAATAAGAGCTCATATGTCCAGTTGCACCTTCTGTTAAGCAGATTAAAAAAAAGTTTACAACCAAATTAGCCAAATTTTATAAAGCATTTCTTTCATTTTGTAGGGAATCAAATGTTTACTATGGCATTTCTGAAAGAAGTGGTATGCATTTCTATTTACATTACAAGTCAAAACATCCTTATTTTTCTTTGTTTACCAGTAATGCAAACTGCACTTAGCATACAATCACTAGGATGTTGTTTTATAAGCTACATCATCATTTTGCTATATACTAAAATACATAATTTTAGAAAATTACTGATTTAAATTTAATGAGAATAAAATCTCATTCCTCTTTTCTCGTATTGTAAACATTCCCTTTATATCTAATGATTATCTAACATCTTTGTTTACATATTAACATATTTTCAGATTACAAATTGGTGAAAACCATTTTAGACCATCATTTCCAAATTTAATTTCTTTTTTGTTTATATATTTTAGCATTTGCTTTTTGAAAGGGATATTTTACTCCCCTTGAGACACCAAAATTTGCTGTGATCATGCTTTGTACCTTGCTTGCTGATAAACAGTGTTTATACTACTAGATGAAAAATAATGTCTGTTTTTGACCTTATCATTTGAACTTTAGAAAATCTCTAATTAGCTGAGAACCTTTTCCTTTCTTCTGAAATAAAGAGGCAATGTTTCATGTAACCTTTAGAGTCCTTATAGAATAAAATCATTAATAATCAATGCCCACATTTTAAATCATCACTTAAATCTAGGGATGAAAAAGGCAAGAGCAAAAGCAGTGGAGACATTATGAGAATATGGAACAGAAATGGCTGATCAATAATTTAACCATGTGGCTTAAATCTGTTTTATAGATATGTGTAAAGACATATGCTGCGTATATATTGGTAAAAAAAATCTTCATTAGTTAATTACTTGGAAAATTATTCTGATGGGGTAAATGTGCGGAGTGAGGAGAGGATCATAAAAACTGCTATTATGTGACGGAAAAAGGGAAAATATTGGATTCTCTCCAACCACCATCTGCTGTCAGTTTCAACTTCATCTATAAAACATATTTAAACAGCTCGGCGATATGAAGGTTATATGTAACTTTTCTGTTTGCAAACAGCGTTCAGGGAAGTTTCAGGTGGGGGTACTTAAAATGTAGTGATTCCAAAACGATCAAGAGAATTAATGGAGCAATTATAGAGAAAACCAAGCTTGTTAACCTCTGTGTATGTCAGTTATTTATCCATAAAGCGAGGTGATGAAAATGACAGTCTTTTAGTATTGCTTGGAGGCTTAAATAAGTTAAAATAAGGGAAGGGCTTAGAAGAGCACTTAGCAGGTAGTGAGTACATTATATGTGTTGTCTCACTCTGTAGGTAGCTTCACTCTCTAAAGAAGGAAAACATGAAGTTCACTGTTGAGACAAAAGCTAAAACCATACAATTTTCCCAGTAACTCAGAATATTCTCTCTCAGTGGTAAATGTAAAGAACTTAATACTATTTTACAGTGTAGAATACATATATCTACCTAAGCTTTAAATGCCACCTTGCACGTATGTGAACAGTGTTACAGTGTTGTATACATCTTTCACAAATCTGGACTTGTTCTCCAGGAAATTTGAAGCCTTATATATTTCTATGTAGCTGTAGTTTGCTGTATAAATTACCCACACATCATCCTTTTGCATTGTAAAACACTTAAAATGAACTCTTTTCTAACTCTAAATAATAGTTACATAATATATAATTCTACATTATAATTATGTCCCAAGAGAAAAGAACACCATGACAAAAATAATGAATGGAAAAGTATTAGACAACTCATAGCAATTCAAATTTAAACCGAAGAATGTATAAGACACAATTTATTGGAGGCAGTTTTTAAAAAAAAAAAATTAACGTTTTATTTATTTCTGAGAGACAGAGACAGCATGAGAAGGGGAGGGTCAGAGAGAGAGGGAGACACAGAATCTGAAACAGGCTCCAGGATCTGAGCTGGCTGTCAGGACAGAGCCCGACGCAGGGC
The DNA here is from genome assembly GCF_003009895.1 of Hyaena hyaena. Classification (NCBI taxonomy): domain Eukaryota; kingdom Metazoa; phylum Chordata; class Mammalia; order Carnivora; family Hyaenidae; genus Hyaena; species Hyaena hyaena. The sequence continues at coordinate 148,339 of NW_024081661.1, forward strand.
TCGAACCCACGAACTGTGAGATCATGACCTGAGCCGAAGTCGGACACTTAACCAACTGAGCCACCTGGCGTCCCCCTGGAGGCATTTTTTAAAAATTGTGTATCATTATAACATAAATAATGTTCTAGTCACCCAAAATTAACTCTCCACATTAAACATTGGATATATTTTTTAAGTGTAACAAAATTTAAATTTACCTTGTATCAAATAAGAATTATGAATTTTTAAAATAATTTTCCTTTCTTCTTGTCAAATATTGAGTAAGTCACCTTACTTCCTCAAGCATCACTTTACCTAGAAATTAAAGTTCTGTACAAGTTTAATGCTTTCTAGCTATGAGCTTCTTTGATTTTATGTACTTGTCATTTAAATGACACTTCACTATTTTAAGGTGTCAAAGTAAATTAATGAGAAATAGATATTCACCTATATGCACAATTTTGAAATGCTTACTACTAATTGCTAATTGGATTTCAAGTAGACAAATATTATTATTTTAACATTGTAGCATTTTAGTGTAATGAGATAGTTAATAATCCCTTTTATTAATAAATTTATATGGATGGAACTATATTGCAATGACAACATTCTGTCATTAATTGTGGTGATATTAGACACGTAGTTTAGATTCAACTTATCACATCAGGTAGTAAATGAAGGTTATCTGGTCAGATGTGTCTAGGTTTTGAAATATGGCTGATGTGTCTTTGAATCTTGACTCTTCCACTTCCCACATGTGACCTTGATTAAATAATCTGTAACTCTGAGTTTAAATTTTCCTGAAGCTAAATTGGAAATAATAGCAATCTCACTGACTGAGGATTAAATGGGATAAAATATTTATTCTGGCTTCATGAAAACCCTTCAAAATATATTTACGTGACTCCACTTAGAATTATTACATAGTGTAATACAATTATTATACATCAGTTTTCATTTCTTCCAGGCCATTCATTAAAAAAAAATAGTGAAACTCTTCATTAGTTGTAAGCCACTGCTCCAACTCTAAGGTTTTACCAAATACCTTAGAATTAGGTGTCAGTACATCCTAAGTTGCCCAGAAAAGTCCTGCTTTATATTTGTTTTGGTATAAAGCATTCACTCTCAAATCTTTTAAATGTATTATTTAAAAGATACAATGTTACATAGAGTTAAAACTATTTTACCAAATATCTGATGAATGGGACTCATTTACCTTTCCCTGAAGAAGAGCATTATTTTACTCATCCATTTACCTTCTTATTCCTGTACAAAGATATGGTCATACTAGTCAGTAAAGCTATTGTTTGATAATATAGATGATTGCATAATATACCATTGTTATAATGAATTGAGACCTAATAAGGATTAGAATAGATATCTGTTATTTGTTCAAAGTAAGGAAACATTTTTTTTTCCTTTTGGCTGCTCTCTGCATCATCATGTGGATTTCTGTGTTAAATTGATTGAGCCACGAATGAGCACTTCCCTCAGCCTTCAGAATTGCAGATTATTAGATCTGAGGTTCAGAAATAATTGCTTTCAGAGAGAGAATTTAGTTTGTCATCTATTCAATTCCATATTTTTATGACAGCCTGTTTACTTTGGTTTAGAATCAAGATATCCTTATTACCTCCACCGTCACTGTCTGTCACTTAATGCGTCTGGCTGGGGACAGGGACTACCAAGAATGCAATAAAAAAGAAGAAAGCCTAAACCTCTGAGTTTATTGACCTACTCACTTTTCATAGATGCATGAGACAGGATTGAGTTTAGAAAATATGTGCAGTGAATGGAGGACTGAGAAAAGAAACAGGAAAACAAAAGACATTTCATTAGATTTTCAGAGACCATCATGTATGGAGAAGGAGCAACAGAAAAAAATGATGTTTCACCAATGGCATTTTGTGAAGAGACAGTGAGGAAAGAACACCAATTCCAGTATGAAGCCTGGGATATCATTTCTCAGTTAATGTTCCATGGAGATTAGGGGACATTGCTTAGTACCCTCTGGCTTCAATGATGGGAATTATTTCTTAAGAAACGTGGATCATTGATGACAAACTTAAACATCATTGGCTTCAATCCAGCATTATTGCTCTACTCATTGTTCCCTGAATATGCCAAGGTTTCTGGCCTCATATATCCATGCTTGGCATCTAAGTTGCATCAACTCACCAGAAGCAATTAAGAAATTGATCCAGCTACCCCAAGCCTCAGGCAGATGAATCGTGTGTCAGACAATGCAAATCGCTTATTTACACTGAAAATTAACTTGTGTGATGAGTTAGAAAGAAGTGTCACTTACATAAACACACATTCTACTTATGGCAGGAGAGCCTACTTTGAAGCAACTAGCAACAGAAACTTGGATTAGAAACAAGCAGGAGAGCTGGATGTATAGTTAGAACCAATGGTTGATATTAATCAAGAGTAAAATTAAATTGTTAACCACTTGATATCCTTGTATCAGTAGTGATTCACTTGTTTTACCAAATACCTTAGAATTAGGTGTAAGTACATCCTAAGTTGCCCAGGAAAGTCCTGCTTTATATTTGTTTTGGTATAAAGCATTCACTCTCAAATCTTTCCCAGTTTGTATGCTTTAAATTTCATCTTTGTAGAGCATTGACAATAATGTAATAAGTGATGCTCCTTATAATTATTTTGTTTATAGGGATGAGGGGATCCAAGCAAGTCTCTAATTGTTTTTTCAGTTAATGTCATGGTCATTGTCAAGTATTTTGAGTTTTTCCACATTGGTAGTCTTTCTAGTCTTTTATCTTCTATACAGATAGAGACTGTGATGGGCCTCAGAAAGACACTAAATTTTAATTTATACCACATAGATGACCTATATTATTATTCTCTTCTTGAAGGTTATACCTTATAACCTCTCACATCATAGGTATTCCATAAATGAATGTTGGCTGATCAATTAAATCCTGAACATCCATCTATCGACCATTTCTTTCTCTATGGAAGGTGTTTTTTGTGATACTTTCTTCTCCATTTACATTCTTAAACTTGTCTCTCAGTGTTACTTCTGTCCCTTTATGTGCAAAAATATTTTTCCTAAGTTCTTAGTCGATAATTCCAATGCCTTATGAGATATATCATAACCTAATAAGATAACCTCTTATTAGATATATCATTGATATCTAAACTCACCATGCTCAAATTAAATTATTTGACTTATCTTAAAGACTTTCTCCATTACTTTTGAAAAAATTTTAAAAATTACAAAAGCTGTTTGTAAGGTTTTCCCTAAATGTATTGCAACAACAAAAGCAACAAAACAAAACAAAATAAAACTCAAGAAGCAGGGAAAGAAAGAAAGTAGGGCTAAAATTATACATTTGCATGAAATAGTCAGTTGGAGAGGCATAGAAGAAGAGACAGTTTGCAGTGAAAACTACTATGTTGTGCTGATCTCACTGGGGTGGGGAGAAATTATGAGCTATGGAACAAAAAGTATATGAAGAAATAAAGACAAAACACACTGAAATAGGTGATTTAAGAATATTGAAAGAAGATATGAATAAGTTTTTAAGAATGTACCAGAGCGCACAGAAAGGGAGCAAAGAACAGTTTACTAGATTGATTGCATAAAATGATCAGACATCTAAGATAAAGAAATATATTTTGTGCACCTGGAAAAATATTTTATTTTATATAAAAATGGTAGAATTGCCCATGAAGGTCTTACATTAATTAGTGTGTATGCACCTAATTTTATAGGTCAGTGTTTATATGTTAAAAATAAACTATACCAATGTAAGGAAAATAGAAAAATTATATCTATCATATGAGGTAATTCATCTCTTTCTGGTCATGGTTGATCACATGGACCAAAAATAAATAAAGATCTATGAGATCTAGGAACATGATGGTTTTCTATAAACAGAGACTATCTCATTTTTAAGTATGCATGTAGTATTTATAAAATCAATTCCATATATTAAGCAACAAATAAAACTTTAAAATATTTGCAAAACAAGGTTAATACCCAGAAATATTTAGTAATCACTATTTAGTAAACTAAAAATTAATAATAGAAAGCTCCCCCAAAAATATGTCCAGGTAATTTCACACAATACTACCCAACATTTAAAAAATAGATAATTCTAAATATGTCCAAGGCATAATATAGACAATAATAATAATAATAATAAAAAAACACAAAGAAAGTTTTCAAAATAGTTAGATTTAAGGTTATCATTCATGCAAAACCTGTCATGAAGATCACACAGGGAAAATAAATAGAATTAAAGAAACACATCTATAGATAATAATGCAAAAGGTTAAAATAAACATTAATAAACGTAATTCAGTACCACACTGAAGAAAAACAGATTCCCTTGTGAAATTAATTACAGAAATGCAAAGATGATTCAATGTAAATATAATCTTTAATATAGTTTATTTTTATTGTTAGTTACATGTCAAAAGCTAAATAAATCAGAGAAAATTATGGTCATATTTATATGATATTTATTAAATTTAATTAATTACAATCAAGAATATTATACTGAAATGAAAATATATAAATATATTGTTATAAGTTCTTAACAAATTAATGGTGGATAGTTATGTCCTTAACTATTTACATATACCCAAAATCAGACCTGGTACTCTTTCCATGGAAATAGTATAAATGGGTATTTATTTTATCCTATACCAAAATAGATTTCAAAAAGGAAAGTTTTATGTATTTTATAAAGTCACTAAGAATGAGTAAATTTTGTACTGACATTAGGATACACAGAATATTAAACAAATAGAGAAATAGGCAGAACCACTTATATACTATGTTCCCAATCACACATTTCATAAAGCACTCAGTACATATACTTAAGAATGATGTTTATAAACTTTGATATGTAGACATATTCAAAGATTCGAGGTCAATGGTTTTTGAGGAATTAGGGTAGGCATAGGACCAGAAACCAACCTTTTTATTATACATCTGGTCTCATGAAATGTTACTATAAGCACATGTTGCCTTAAGTTACATTATTTGTATGTTTATTTTTTCATATGTATAGGATAAACAAATGAAAGGGAACTGTAAAACATAAAATGGCACAAGCTCTTATTCGATTTTGTTTTCACATAGTAAACATAGTCTCTCCTTCCAGTATATGCTAAGTTATCACAAAAGCCACTCAGCTGAAGGTGGTATTTTCCAGAGTAATACAGAAAATACCGACCACATACATGCACATGTACATATATACAAACATTTCATCTTCTCTCCCTTAGCCAGTTTACCAGTGTGCATTGTTATACAAGTATATGTGGTGAAATTCTCCTGAATTTGCATGTTTTCTTCATGAAACTATTTAAAACATTACTCTAAATGTAAAGGACCTGATTACAAAAGTCCCAAGAATACACCCAAATTGGAACACGTGAATTACAGTAGAAATGCTTGAAACAGCAGTGTTTTTGAAATAAATGAGAGCATATATTATCAGAAGAACAGAAACTGAAAAAAAAAAGTTTGAGTACCATCAGATGCATAGCTGATAAAAGAAATTAGAGTTTAATGTGTCAATATCACCATGCTGTGAATAGGAGGGAAAAGTGCTTTCTGTGTACCAATGCAGCTGAAACACTGAAGTGCTTCAAACAACACTTCGTGGCATCAGGGTACATTAACAGTAAAAGCAGCTCCGTTGTAAAAGGGAGAAGTGAGGACAGTAAAACACAGCAGGAGTCCTTTTTTTTCTTTCAGCTTTCCTCTGTACACAAACAGTAGAAAAAATATATACACCTTCTTAAAAATAGTGAAAAAGAAAGAAAAATCACAATGATCTCCAAACACCTGTTTCTGTGATATAATATTTTGTCCCTAAAAATGATGATGTTCTGTTTCTAGTCTCTTCCTTGACATTCAAAAGCTCGAAGGACATTAACACACTGAATCCCAAAAAGTAAATTTCATGTCTTTTGGCAAGTAAAGTGCTATTTTTGTGAAGTATTTCTGTAGTAAAATTTTAATGTACATAAAACTAGAGTGGTATCTCTCTTCCTTTCTTCCTTTTCATTAGATCTTTAGTTTTAAGAATTTGATCAGAAACCTTCTCCCCTCCCACAACCTCTGCTCTTTTATTATGTGAAAATCAAGGTTACAAATACACATAAACCGTTATAAGGGGAATGTCTATTGTATGTTTAAAAGCTAGTTTAAAAAAAATAAAGTGTTAATAAGTGCAGAAATGCTTATTTTGCCCCAATATTAAAAACATCTTGACTCCATTTCCACTATTGAAAAAAGCCCACTTCTCTTTAAACCGCAAACAGAGCCCTTCACATCCTGGCCTCACATATATTTCTAGTATGCTCCTCATTTTTCCCCTACATCCTATAAACAGAACTTTGTTGTGATTCCCTAATATGTTATGCTTTTTACAAGCTGTTCTCTAGTCCTAGAATCTCCTACTCCACTGCTCTCTAGCTGGCAAAGGCATGGTTATAGTTCAAGGCTCAAGGTCCAGTTAAAATACCATGCCGTGTGCACGCACGCGCGCGCGCACACACACGTCTCAAGGAGAAATTAGTTCCCTCCTTTTGACTGTCATGTAGTAATTTACTAATTTGTATACAGTTATGCAAAAGTACTTATCATAGTGGTGTATTGATTTCTTGGACTGTTGGTTTGTCTCCTTCAGTGGATGGAGATGCAACATTCTACTAAAAACATAAAGGGTTTGTCGTTAAGGCAGATCTGTTCCAAATATTTATTAGCCACTTGCAGATTAAGTACCTTAGATCAGCAGTCTGTGAATCCTCTTTCTACCACTGTAAAATCATAGTGTAGTCAAATTCATGAGGTTAATATAAAGATTAAAAACAATGTATGTAAAGTACTCAGGTTAGTGTTTAATTTTTCAGTAAATTCTAGTTGATTATTTCCTTCTTGAGAAGAAACATGTTTTATTAATTTCTGCATCCTTGCCACAGAGTGAGTACATGATAAATATTGAATAAATATTGGCAGGATGATATTTTGTCACAAGCTTATTGCATTACTGGATGCTGGACACCAGAGACACCTGAATGTTTGCTGTTTGAACTCCTTTAACCCATTTGATTTTATGTTATGCTGAGTTGAGTTTCATGACATCTCATACTGTGAATGAGGCAAGGTTTATGCCAAGATATACAATGTCAAAACACTGTTGCTCTCTTCAATTCCAATATTCTGCTAGCTTTTCTGACCTGAATTTAAAACAAACTGCAGAAAAGAAAATATCTAAAGAGCTCAGATACTCTGAATCCTTCTGCAAATAGCTTTTGTATCTTTCAATACCTGGAGTGAAGCAAAGTGAAAATCTTTTAGAAAATTGTATGTACTTTTTCAACACCATGGCAAAACTTTGGGTGGTGTCCACATCAAAGACTGTAAAGGTAGAAGCATAAAGTGGCTATTCCATCTGACTAGCATGTATATATGGGATAGAAGGTATATTTGATACCACTAGGGATTTATAAGCAAAAATAATAGGAAAAAATTGCAAAAGGTACAGTTAACTCAGTGAATTCCAGTCCTGAGAAGTAAGGCATATCAAAATTTCATTTGCCGACCTTCCTTCTGAACCCTTCTTTATTCCTACCTTGAAAATCTTAATGTTGGACTATTGCATTTTCTTTGCATTTCTATGTTTTGAATTGCTTTACCATAGAGGATTTTCCTTTCCTTAGGAAATTACTTACTGACTTAAAGGCCATGGTAAAATAGAAACATCACTTTACTGGCAATTTATCAATAATATTTTAAATTCTTAGATATGAATTATACATGTATACATGTATACATGTGTGTATGGTATGTATGATATGTGTGTGAATATATATGTATATATGTAGATATATATACACACATATATACACATACACACACCACATATACATAAAAATGTGTGCTTATGTTGTATAATATATATAAACATGACTGAGGTGTCAGGAGTGGCTCAGTGGTTGGGTGTCTGACTCTTGGTGCGGGCTGAGGTCATGATCTCACGGTTCATGTGGCTGAGCTCCTCATCAGGCTCTGTGCTGACAGCGTGGATCCTGCTTGGGATTCTGTCGCCCTCTCTCCTCTGCCCCTCCCCTCCCTGCTCTCTACCTCTTACTGAAAAATAAATATTTAAAAATATTTTAAAAATATCTTTCTGAGAATTTTATGTAAACTACAGACCTTTGTGTGTCACAGATTATAATTTGTAGTAAAATATACATGAATATTCTAGTAAAATAGAAATGTGCTTGAGAAACACTGTGGTCAGACTATGGTTAGCATGTCTCTCATTACTGTCCATTCGGTGCTGATGTATTGAAATACCTTGCGATCTTTTGGGACATAATTTAATATCACCCCAATCATACATTTATGCAACTTTGGGGAAATAACATTGCCAATACTTTACAATTCTTTCCTGTTTAGGAAAATGCTTCCCTTTACCTTTGGCCATACTTACTGGTAAATATGCTTCCATTTTTCATATTAATCACTTCAAGAGTTTGTCTTTCAACGTCTGTGAAAGGAAACAAAAATAAACAACAAAATATAACTGGAAGAATATGCTCTGTTTTTGTGCACCCATTAAATTCATGCCCCTTCTTCTCAACTCTTGGAGTCCTCTCCCTCTCCCCTTTTATCTTGTGGGCAAATATAATGCAATGATTAATTGCATAGCCACTATAGTCAGCCTGCCTGGTTTTGAATCTTTCTTCTATCAAATTCTAACTTTGTTCCTTAATATTGCTGTTTAATCTGTAAGCCAGGATATTAATATCATTTACCTAAAGAGAATATTTAGGGGCCAGGAGTTCCATGTTCACTGAGTTTAGAACAGACCTATCTCTTTGCAGGTACACAGTATGCATACATCTAATAGGACTATTCACATTAGCCTTATTTTGTTTCTTTTTAACCTGAGTTCCCTCTCTCATTTAAGAGAGGCCTAACACAGGATACTTAGTGATTGTATATAAGAGAACAATACAGAAGCATAACTGAATCACAGGCTTTTTAAAGAGATATAAAATAAATGTAAGATAAACAAAATACTGTATAGTAAACATTCAACTGACTTTGACAATTGGGAGCATTGCCTATCAGTATGAGAGGGAAAAAGAAAAATCTCATTATGACAAAACAAATCTCTGCTAAATACTTAAATATAAAAAATGCAAACATAAAAGAACTAGAAAATACAAAAAGAGAAGGAGATATTTAATTAAATTGTGGTGAAATCTTTTCCAAACATACATGAAAAGTTCAAAGCATTTGCAAGCTTGACTACATTAAATATAAATGATCTGATTGTAAAATTAATTACAAAGATAAAAGGCCAAAACTGGAAGAAGAGGAAAACATACACGGAAAAGGTTTTCCATATGTGAAAGCTCTTTAAAAAAAAAAAAGAAGAAGAAGCTGAAAACCCCAATAGATAAATAGAAACAAATAAATTAGTTTATTATAAAAGAAGGTATATAAAAACCAATCGGCCAATGAAAGCATTTCCAACATCACCAATAATCAAAGAAATGCCAATTAAATCTCCATGATAGTATTTTTTAACATAAGACTGGCAAAACTTTTCTTTAATGTAAAGTTTTTTTTAATCTAGTTTTAGCAATAATATGGATGGGCCCATGGGCACATATGAAAGCGTATCCTATTTTTAAGAATCTAAACGGGGTGAGTAATTTAGCAACATATCAGTAAATTGAAAAATGTATATTCTTTCAAATGAACAAATGTCTTTCTGTGAATTTATTACAAGAAACTAATTAGAGATATACACACAGTGGTGACTGAAAGCTTGTTCATCATAGCACTGTTGATAATAAAAGTTAGGAATGACACACATCCAACAATGGATAGTTTAATAAATAAATCTTTTATGAATCCATTAAAATAATGATGTAGGTTGGATATTATTGGCATGTGAAAATGTCCACAAAAGGGAGAAAGTATGTTGTAAGCAGGTATTTACAGAATGATTCCAAGTTAATAAAAGTAAATAAGCATATGCATAGAAACAACTTAGTAGAAACTATGTAAAACAAGTAGTAGATAAGTTGGTAATATTTGTTTAGTTTTGATGACAATTCTTTATTTTCCATTTTTCCCTTGAAAGGACATTTATAATTTTGAAATCAGAATTTTCAAATGTCTATGTTTGCCATGTTACACCTAAAAGTGGTAGGTAATTGAGTACATGGGAAAATACGTTGGTATGTAACTCAGGAACACTTGAGTGTTAATTCTGCCACTTACTAGAATTGACACACTGAACATTTACTTAACATATCAGAACCTCAATTATAAGAATCACCCAAAATTTTCAATGGTCCTGCACAAAATATAGCTGTTAGTTCATCCCTCCCTTCTTTTATTTACACAACAAATTAATTACCTCTGCAATGTTCACCAATGGGCAATAAATCTTTGTAAATATTGCCAGATATACAATGGTCATGATGAGCACGATGTACGATGTATTCTAAAGCCTATTGGAGAGAAAAGTATACATTTACAGAGTATCATACATTTCAAATAAGACAGTTTGTAATGTGCCAATGTTTTTTGTTCTCTGTCTTACATTGCCCCCCATCATTTATTTTTGACAGAATCTCACCTGGGGAAATGTCATTGTTTTCCCATGGATTTTTACTTTTAGTCTATGCCACTTCAGAAATTATATTTGTGTTTGTGCATATATATGTTATTTACATATGTGTGTATATATACGTCTATTCATTCTGGATTGAACAGACTTAGTTCACATATACCATATGTATTTCCAAATATTTCTAAGTATTTCTAGTAAAATATTCATACTAGACAAGCCTTTATAAATGATTATTTAGCTAGACAGAGTTCTTTCCAAAAATTTTTTTCAGAATGGAAAATGTATTTCAGTGAGGACCTTTAGATTTGAATGACTTCAACCAGCCACAAAGACGTATTCCTTATTATGAAAGCAAACTTTGTCACAAATATCTAAACTCCCGCTAGGTTTATGATTTTAATTTCCAATAGAAAAATCTTTGTACACGGACACCTAGGTGGCTCAGTTAGTTAAGCAACTGACTTCGGCACAGGGCATGATCTCTCAGTTTGTGGGTTCGAGCCCATATCAGGCTCTGTGCTGACAGCCTGCTTCTTATTCTGTCTCCCTCTCTCTCTGCCCCTCCCTGGCTTCTGCTGTCTCTCTTTCTCAAAATTAAATAAATGTTAAAAAAAATTTTTTTTAAATCTTTGTATACGTACCCTCTTTAAGAAGAAACTTTTGAAAATAAGACCTAATGTTTGTCCAGTATCCCATTCTTCTGGAATTTTAATACTTGATTTGTATTTGATAAGAGAATTATTGATTTCCTGATATTGACCAATTAAGTTCTCAGGCTTTCTTCACCTAAATACTATTGAAGGCAATGTTTATAGTCTATACTGAGTTGATAAGTCAAATACTTACATGGCATAATAGGAAAATAAGTGGGTGAATCAAAATGTATTTTTTCCTACTGGGCAATATAAGAATTTGTGTGATATAGAGAGACAGATATAAATGTATAAAAAGGGGGGTGGGGAGAGAGGTCAAAGGAGAATTGGAAACAACAGATCTGTTTAAAGACTGTTGAGTTGATTGGCTCTTGATCTTGGCTCAGGTCATAATCTTCACAGTTCCTGAGTTCGAGCCCCATGTTGGGCTCTGAGCTGATGGCATGGAGCCTGCTTGGGAATCTGTCTCTCCTTCTCTCTGCCCCCCACCCCCACCCCCGGCTTGTGTGTATTCCCTCTCTCTTTCTCTCAAAATAAATGAACTTAAAAGTAAACTTAAAAAAATTAAAAGGTGTTAAATTGAAAAGTTTTATAATAATGTTTGCAAAGTAGACCCCTCCACACACACACTTACAGATTAGATTATTTAATCTATGCACACAGGTTTCAGTCTCTGGTTATACCATCCCTGTGGGGTTACCAGGAAAGGAATATATCTGTACCTATGCCACTCCCATTCCTAGAAGATAGTTATTATATACCTCCTGACATAAGGAAAGGCCACTTACGTGTTTCTCCTGTCAAAAGTTGATCAAAATGTGCACTACCATGTTTTCCTCTGCTGACAATTTTTGAATTGCTGAATAAAAACTAACAAAATACATGAACTCCAATAAGATCCTTAAATACTATTTTTTAAAGATGACACTGCTTCACAAAAAATATTTCAGATATTTCTGGCTTCTATATTTATGAGCTCCAAATCCTTAGCTTTTATACAAGCTTCATACAATCCCATCTTAATATCTGAGCTACCACTCTTCACAGACTGAAGCATGAATTTGGCATCTTAGACTCTGAGCCACTTACAATGTGCCCTTGGCTTCTGTTCTCTATCTCTCTCTCTGGAATTTTCCAAGTCAGTGATTCTTGGAGTCTTACTCCCTCTCAACTTCTTTCTCGCACTCAGCCCTGACTTACATCATTGGTTCTCTGGGTCCTGTTAAGAGCTTTGCCCTGTATCATGTATTATTTCCTTAACAACTAATATACAGTTGCTAAACTGATCTTAAACTTGCCTCTCATTCATAGTCCTTTTTGTATCTTTAGAACTGAGTCCAAGTACTGTGTGAGTCAGTGAAGCATGTGGATGGGTCAGGCTCTAGGCTCTATATATGTGTATGGATGGTGAGGCAGTCAGATTCCAGTGCATCCATAGTGTTTACAGAATTATGGTAACATCTCTTTTCTCAACTACTCATTTGTGTAACATGGTCACCCTCTCACATTTTGTATAAACACATGAATATGCTCCTTGTATGAAGTCTAGGCTCTTTGATGTCAGGAAACTTATCTAACACGTCTCACAATGGAATTATTCCAAGTCTTTTAATACATAAGTACATAAATACATGTATACATAAATATATACATGCACACCTGTAATGGCTTACTCATCTCTCCTATTCACCAGTCTTGTAAAAAATACAGATGTAAGGGGAAAGTCAAAGGTCGATAATTTTAAAGCATGGTGAAGTAAAAGTGGGCAAGATTTGAAATATAATTAGAATTAGGTTTCTATTATTTTCTGTTGTTTGCAAGTTCAGTAACCTAGTACAAATTACCTAACTCCAATACATACCATTATTCTGATCACTGAGAGAGAGGAGGTGGTCTGGTCTCTAACTAAAAAGTGTTGATAACATTAAACAATATTTGTTATCACTTTGAAAATCTATTTCAAGTACTCCATGATTATGAACTTAGAACTTCAGTTTTCTAAACTGTAAAACAAGCACAATATATGCCATACTGATATGTGAAAGAGAAAATAAGAATAATGCGTATAATGCCCTCGGAAGAGTCCCTGTTTAAGATGAAGGTATTTAATAAAACATAGCTCATTCTTCCCATATTGCAAAATCTTAAATCATGTTATTTCAGAGAAAGAGAGAGAGAGAGCATGAGGAGAGGAGAGGGGCAAAGGGAGAGAGAAAGAAAGGGAGGGATAGAGACAGAGACAGAAAGTCTTGGGCAGGCTCCGCACTCAGTGTAGAGCTCAATCCAAACACCAAGGCGGGGCTTGATCCCAGGCCCCTGGGATTGTGACCTGAGCTGAAATCAAGAGTCTGATACTCAACTGACTGAGCCACACAGGTGTCCCTCAAATCATTTTTATATCACAATGCCACAAAATTATTACAACTAACTTAGTTCGATTGTACAGGGTGTTTATTTTGCCCCCAAAGTCTTGTGGACCTTTTACATTACAAAGTTCTAATGAGGGTTGTTAACTGAAACTTCTCGGTTAAGTTAATTATTTTACCTATCTGTAAAATGACACCAAACTGAATAAAATTAAGCCTGGTTTGCCACAAAACTACCCAATATAAAATAGTGAGAAAATGATGACTTCTCTCCACAGGTCTTCTTCAATTATATTCACAAAATACTTCCTAAACATATTTATTAGAAGAAAAACACATTTAACAAAAGAAAAAAAAGAAAAATATTTGGAGAATAACAGTTATGAAATGTCGGTTCTGGGTGTCAAATCATTTCATCATATATTTCATGGCCCTAATTCTGTGACTTTAGAGTTCTTCCTGAATGTTACTCACAAATCTCAGAAATGGGAAATTTTATTAGGTTTATAATGTTAGAAATATTTAGTTCAGTACTATCCTGACCAAAAATAAATAAATAAAATCAATCTGTAGTCACAGAACAAGAATCTTAATGTTGGAAGGAATATTTGTGTTCCTTTAATATAATCCCTTCATTTTACAGTCAACAAAACTGAAATTCCAAGAGATTTAGTATCTTCTTCAAGGTCATACAGATAGCAGATTTTGCATTAGTTATCTTTTCTTTTCATTTTTTACATCTTCCCTGAAAAACATCTGAAAATTTGAAAAGGAAATTAAGATGTAAAATGTCAATATATTATAACAGCAAAAATACGTATCAATCACTATGGGATTAATAGAAACCTGTTTTAAGGAGACCTGTCTTAATTGAGTGGATGATTTTATAAAATATACCTAGTCATGAAGCAAGAAATTCTATTAATTTTGCAAACATTAATAGCTGTTTATTTTAAAATCATCCTTAATCCAGGTAGGGCCTCAATCAAATAGGGATAATAACCTAGCTCATTGAGAGCCAGTAGAGAAAATACACACACACACACACACACACACACACACACACACACAAGCACCTGCCCCACTGCACATGGAAAGACTCTCCACAACATGGAAGAAATAAAGAATGATGCTATCCATGAATGTGAACTATTGTCTTCATAGTGTTGTCTTCCATACATGTGTACACAACTACCTAGTTTTCAAGCCATTATGTTTTCAAAATCCCTGCGTCTTCCATCCCCTCTGTAATACTGCATTCCAAATAGGTGAGCCTGAGCCCAAAAAGTACCCCTCCATTGTCTTTTTTCTTTTTCTTTTTCTTTTTTTTTTTTAAAGTTTTAATGTTTTTTATTTATTTCTGGGAGATAGAGAGAGACAGCATGAGCAGGGGAGAGAGAGGGAGACACAGAATCCGAAACAGGCTCCAGGCTCTGAGCTGTCAGCACAGAGCCCGACGCGGGGCTCGAACCCACGAACTGTGAGATCATGACCTGAGTCGAAGTCGGATGCTTAACCGACTGAGCCACCCAGGCGCCCCTCCTCCATTGTCTTTTACTATGCTGGGGTTTGTGTATTTCTTCTCCCATTTTCCAGCTCCTTTAGTGGTTTACATTACCAATTCTGTTTCAAGCTATTCCTTATCAATCCCATTAAATTATACTTTGGCAGCAACTATATTCCTACTTCATCCCTTCCACATAAAAGTGGACTCCGGTTTATAGAACAGAAGACAAGGATGCAATAGATACTGGGTTGTTTTAAAAATGAGTTAGAGGGCTTGACACTTACGCTCAAGGCCGAGCTGCTAGCAGCAGATCTGGACACTGCAGTCTAGCGCTAAGGAGGACCCAGCAGCCACTGCCAGCGGGCTGCACACAGTTCCACGTTGCTCGGGCCCCACTTCGGTTTCAAGAATGTGGCTGCACAACAGTGGTTGCTCTCCTCACAGAAAGAAATAACCTTGCACACCTTCCTCCTGTGGTGTCACCCTCATAGGCCCCATGATTGTGACGGGGCTGTAGGGACGCTGGAAAGCAGGGAGTGCACATGTCTCCGTGCGTGAGGAGATGGCCTTTGCCAACCCATAGGATTTCAGGGATGCAGAACTTCCGCCCCCTCCACAGACACTCTCTCAGATGTGAGCAGCCATACTGAGTGAAAACGTTTACCCCATATGTTGTTCATTATTACTTTCAATTTTCTATGAGCTAAAATATATTTTCTAAGTAATTTTAAGGTAGAGAAAATTTAAAAGATTAATAGAATAAACACCCCATTACCAACCTACTCAAATTCATCACAACTTAATCGTTTGCCTCTTTTGTTTCCTTATGAAATATAACTTGAAAGATGATGTTAAATTCCTGCTTGGAACTTATTAATTAACCCATTCTTTTTCTATTCTTTTTCTTTCCCTCTTATTAATGTTCATATACATCATTTTCATGCAGGTTTTTCTACTTTTAGTTGCTTGTGTTAAGTGCCACGTCGACAATAGAAGGAGCCCAGGGGCCAAATGATCATGTGAACTTCTCAAACTTTGCCTCCATACTTATTTCCATAAAAGAAAAATAAACTATCTTGCATACCGTACTGCAATTCTGAATTAATACAAAGTAGATATTTGACTTTAATAGATATTACCAAATCCCTTTAAATGGCTTGTAAAATTTGCATTCCCTTCACGTAGCTTAAAAGGGTTCCTGTTAGCATGTTTTCTCATCAACATTTAACGTTGCCAGACTTTTAATTTGTTCTGAGCTAATAGATATGAAATAATATTCCATTTTTCTCAATTTTCTCCCTTTGATCACTAGTGTGGTTAAAGATTTTTTTTTCCTATTCTCTACATGATTGACTATATAAATTGCCTGGTTATATTCTTTGTCCCATAAAGATGGGCTGAGTTATCTTTTTAGTATAGATTTATGAGACATATATAGTATGATTTTATATTAGAAAGTTGTTTTCTAACTTTACGGTAGAAAATATTTTTCCTCTATGTATCGTGCTTCTGTAAGTATTTCCTTACATCACATTCATTTTTTAAAAAATTATATTCGTGGGGTGCCTGGGTGGCTCAGTCAGTTAAGTGTCTGACTCTTGATTTCGGCTCAAGTCAAGATTTCAGGCTTTGTAAGTTTGAGCCCTGTGTAGGGCTCTGCACTGTCAGCACAGAACCTGCTTGGGATTCTCTCTCTCCCTCTCCATCTTATCTCACTCTCTGGCTCTCTCTTTCTCTCAGGTTAAATAAATAAACTTAAAAGAATAAAATATGATATACATAAACATATGCATTTTATACATTATATAGTCCTACTCATGAATATATATACACACATACATGTATATATATATGTGTGTGTGTGTGTGTGTGTATGTGTGTATTTATAAATGTTTTAAAGTATATTTATTATTTAGGCATATCATTCCCCAGACTATTGGTTTGTGTGTAAGTTGAGTTAGGATTTAATACATTTTTTTTCCAAAAGCCTGTTTCTCATAGTGCCATTTATTGAATAGTTCACCTACACCTCTGAATCTATTATATATCTAGTTTTCAATATGTTAGTGGATTTTTTCTTGAAATCTCCACCAAAATGATTTATTCATCTGTTTTGACACCAATATTATCAGTTGATTTAATTACTGTAGATTTAAAATAAAATTGGTATTTGATAAATATAGCAATCTTATTTCAAAATAATTTTCATTGATTTGATTTCATAACATTTTAAAGTCAAATTTCCAAAAAAAGATATTATTGGAAATTGATTTGAAGACAAGAAATGTAAAGATATATTTGGGATAATGTACTCTATAGTTTTGAATCTTCCCATTTATAAACATAGTATATCAAATTTGCTTAGGATCTCATTTGTACCATTCAAAAATGTTTTATAAAGTTTTCTATATAAAGGTATATTTGATACTCGTTTTACTTCTAGAAACCCTGTTCTGCTTGTGACTTTTATGGCTCTTTTATTAAATATTACATTTTAAAATAAACTATTGCTGATTTGTAGAAAAAACATTTAATTTTTATATGAATCTATGACATAAAATCAGAATTTCTAGGCCCAATTGCTAATGGAGAGCATATTTCTGTTATCATAAATGAAAAATATTATCATTTATTACCCATCAATATGAAATCTCAAACCTATATCAAAAATATAACTGGAAAACATACACAAAAATGCCTATATGTGACTTAGTCTTGTTTTAAAATATATTATGTTAAAAAATACTTCCTGTTTATCAATCAATCTGGATGTTAAAAAAGTTATATATATGCAGTAATTTATAAAATTTACATGCCATTTACAAAATGTTCCAATGAATCATACAGAGAGCAAGATTCATTTTATTATTATAAAGAACACAGAGCCAAAACTTATAATGAAATATCAAAATTTTCTGAAATAAACTTATTCACCAAGAGAGGTAATGATTTGTTCTTAAAGAATGTTGAGCAAAAAGGAATGAGTGAAACTTAGAGAAGTTTTTGTTGCTGGTTGGGAAGGATATAGCATAAACAAGTAAGGTGAATAAGGAGCAATTTCAGGCAAATGCCAGATATTAGAAATTAACATGGATTTTTAAAAATCAGTTTTGGGCTAATATAGAGACTCTATAGTAGAAGGAATTTCAGGGGAGGTAGTTTGGACTTATAATAATGAATGCTATTATCTATCTATCTATCTATCTATCATCTACCTACCTACCTACCTGCCTACCTACCAGCCATCCATCTATCTATCATCTACCTGTCATTTAATGAATCTCTGCTTTTACTCTTCCATAGGTGTCTTTGAATGGCAAAAAAGAATCATTAGGCAAAATAAAGGATTCTCGTCACATGTGACATATGTCACATATAGACATATATCTATCATTATGTTGGTAAATCCCTTAAGTTTTTTTGAAGTTAAAGTTTTCTGGGGGATGAATTCAAGACTGCACTATCACCATCTTGTTGAAGAAAACCTTTGTGGTAATGATAGCTATTGTGGGTGATTTGGATGTGGTTTTGGTGATGACTTAAACGTTATTATTGGAAACATGCATATATTTATTTTTGCAACCCAAGAATTATATATGATGTTTTATTATCCAAGACCTTTATATAAACTTAAGTGTGCCACAACTTTACTATTCTTACTTTCAGGAATATACAGTGATTTTATGAATTCTCAGCCATTATTTGGTATTTGTCTTCGGGGGATACAGTACACTGCTGAAATATTGAAATGATCATGTGAGCTTTTAAATTTTATTAAAATAATTGTTTTTAGATTATTATTGTTATATTTAAATGTTTATTTATTTTTGAGAGATAGAGGCAGAGAATCTCAAGCAGGCCCCACACTTTCACCAGAGAGCCTGATGCAGGGCTCGAGCAAAATGAACAGTGAGATCATTACCTGAGCTGAAATCAAGAGCTGGACGCTTAGCCAACAGAGCCACCCAGGCAACTCATAGTTTATTATTTTTATTCAAATAATCTTTTCATGTAGATTAAAATATCAAACAGTAAGAATTATCAGACTTGTAATGAGAAAAACACAGTCGCCTATTTCACCATTCCCTATCCTTAATTTCACTCCCCCATACTATTTCTTGATTTTTCTGGTTAAGATGCTATTGTGAGGGTTAATTTTATGCATTGACTTGACTAGGCCATGTTACCCTGATATTTGGTCGAATGTTTTTCTCAATGTTTCTGCAAAGGTATTTGTTAGATGAGATTAACATTTAGAGCAGTAGATGTTGAGTAAAGCAGATCACCCTCCATGATATGGCAGGCTTCTTTCAATCGGTTGAAAGCCTTTCATCTCAACTCTTTTCTGAGTCTCCAGCCTGCTGGCCCACACTGCAATGTTTGGACTTGTCAAACCTCCACATTTATGTGAATTAGTTCTTTCAAATAAGTGTCTCTCTTTCTCTCTCCTTACCCCCATCTCTCTACCTCTATCTGTGTACATATATGCACATCCTGTTTATTCTATTTCTCTGGAAAAATCTTGACTAATACAGATATTGACTTCCAAATTTGGAAGATGAATATCTACCTTTTCTTACCTTCTACCACTTCCTTTCTCATCATCATTGTAATATAATCACATCCTAATTTTTATTAAAAAATTTTTAATGTTTATTTATTTTTGAGAGAGAGAGAGAGAGAGAAATAGCATGAGCCAGGAAGGGGCAGAGAGGTAGTAGGCTTCAGGCTCTGAGCTGTCAGCACAGAGTCCGATGTGGGGCTTGAACTCACAAACCTCAAGATCATGACCTGAGCTGAAGTTGGATGCTTAACTGAATGAGCCACCGAGGCACCCCCCTAATTTTTATTTAAATCAGTATTTTTCATGAATGCATTTTTAGTACTATATCATTATTCTTCACAACTGTGCTATATAAATCAATGAACCATATACATGTCTTCATTCTAATATAACATTCTCTTCCTCTAGTGTTAATCACTGCCTCAGTTCTTTGTTTCATGCTTTCTTTTTCCTAATTTTTTTTTTATTAATGCTACAGGAAACTACTCAATATGCTCATACACTACTGCATCTGAAAACTAGACATATTTATTACTGATTCTCTCATCATTGCCAGCCTAGTACCCACATTTTCCTGGCTAATCTGAATCTCAGGTTTATAATTCCAGGTCTGGGCTACGTAAAACTGATTGGTTAAGTCAGAGTCATCTGTTCACATTCTAGGTGCAAGAGGGGACTGGTAAGACAGAATTCTAGCTTTACAGCTTCTGTTGTAAGAGGAAGTTTATGTTTCACCTGGCTAGGGATTTCCATAACCCTGGAAGGGGCTTCACTTTCTGAGTGACCAAGTTGAACCGTAAATGGTCGCTATATCCTGACACTGACTTACATTTAGGAAACTACTTGGCCTTGATTATCAACGCATTCATTCATCAAGATTCATATACAGACACAGAATAGATAAGTGAAAAGAAATTGGGAAATTAGATTTTAATCCCATGTCTAATGTTTATAGAGATTGATCTAGATTGTTGTACATAATGAAAGATTGCTATTTCTACTGAAAGTTAAGATTAGGTTTTGATTTTCACTTAGAAAGTCACCAGTTGGATAATTTTTTAATTATCAATACTTTAAAAGCTTTCAGATAAAAGTTATATCTCAAAAAATGGGGACAAAACCTCAGAAAAATATTTTGAGACGGTGGATTTTCAGTGTTTTGTCTTCAATTCCAAAGAGATATGGAAGGGGGAAATAATTGGACAAAATGAAGGAAACAAAGAGGAGAATGAAATTAAAAGATTAATTTTTTTGGTATTCAAACTGAATGAGTTTTGAAAGTTTGTGTTGTGTATTAGTAGATTACAAAATATATACCATAGTAAGTAATGTACTCTCCCCTATTTTTATACATAATGAGTCTTAAATTTCTCAGAGACTCTCATCCATAAGTAACTAAATGAGACAGATGATAACAGCCTTAATTTAGGTGTAGAGAAAATGTTTTGTTGTCTGAGGAATGAGCTTTTTATTCATAATGTGTACCTCATAAATCTAAATTGTTTCAAATTTAGTTGTTTTGTGAGTAAAAAAAGTTTTATTTCCTTATGATGTCAGCTGAAAGAATTGTCTGAAAATCAGAAGGGAATTTTTTGGCTTCATACTTACCTACACACTTTTTTACTATAGTGCATGATTTTAAGAAAATTCTCACTGGTAGTAAATAGTCAAAAATTAGAGATGTGTTGATTTCCTTCAAGTCACCTATTAGTTATGTAAGAGTTAGATGTCAAATTGGAATTTTTCACTCATGTTTTGAATACTGGATTGAAACAATTGAATGCTGGGCGAAGTCATATTTAGGAAATTAGTAAGGAAGTAATTGGGCACATACCACATTTTTCCTTTGAAAAGACATGGGATGTGTTACAATATGAAACAAATTTTTTTGTGTATGTGACTATTCCTCAAATCAAATTGTTTTTAGAAAGAAAATACCTTAACCACTAATTTATAGAAATAAATTATTGACTTGTAGACTAGATTCATTTATTCATCCCACAGATATTTTGAATTTTAATTATACATTGTGAAAAATGTATGCCTGATACTCTGCTTACTCTATTGTTATCTAATATTATAATAAAAATGTAATATATAATACAAGTTTAACTACATCAGGTAATATTTTGAGCAGGTGTTGCTTTTTCACAAAATAGAAGTCCTAATTATTTTTTTTTCTGCAAAGAGAAATAAAGATATCCATAATAATCTGTCATAGATTTGGTGTGCACTTGTACTCAATTTTGGAAGAAGTGTTCTGTGACCAGGTAATATTTCCTATACCTGGGATACAAATTCATATTGAAAGAGGAGCTTTGTGCAAAGTCGTTTTGTTAAACTCTAAGGTGACGTGGGCTATGGGTTGCAGGTAAAGGACCACTGTTATAAGTCATTGCCTCTAAGGAAAAGATCTTTGAGAAAACTACTTACATTCACTCAAGTATGCCAAATTTTACATAAGTGCTGCACTTAGTATTGACAGCATCTGTTCCTTGTCCTGGTCTGTAGGGTATCAAACTAGGTATAAATTTAAAAATGCAAATGTTACTGCTTCTTTCAAAGCTAAATTTTCACATTATACCTCAAACCATGAATAAATTCTACAGATTTACACTTTGTTCACCTTCACCTCATCATCAGTCCTCTTTATTCATGAGAAATATGCTTGACTCTCCATGTATATATTATTTTAATTTCCATTCTGCCAAAGGACTGAACCAAAGTGTTTGTAATTCTAATAGTGATTATACTGATGATGACAATCATCACAGAGATGATAATGATAAAATGATTTTGACAGTAATGATTAGCATGATTATGATGTTATTTTCTTCAAGTTTTTATTAAACTCCAATTAGTTAACATACAGTATAACATTAGTTTTAGGTACAGAATTTAGTGATTCATCACTTACATACAACACCCAGTGCTCGATGATGATGTTATTTCTGATAGCAGTTCCAAGTTCTTACTCATTTCTACATTGTTGCTTGTAGGGATGAAGAAGAAACCATTAATATTTTCAGACAATTATAGAGAATTAGTCTATCAGGAAGAAGACATTATCATAAATATACTTTATATCCATTCTTCCCATTTTCGCTGCCAGCATTAATCTGTCTACTCACTGATTCATTCATTCATTCATTCATTCATTCATTCATCTTTTCAATATATGCTTATTAGGTATAACTAAGGTGCTAGAATACCACAGAGAGCAAACATAGACACAGTGATTACCTCCACGGATCCCCAATCTAGTAGAATACATGCAGGTTAATTCCATAAGACTAATTGAAAAATTGCATCTATAATAAGTACCATGATTGAAAGTGACATAATGCTACTACAGCTTATAAAAGAGGGATTTGATATAAATTATGAGCAAGGAATTAATGAGCCTTAGGAGTTAAAGGAAGACAGGAACAGCAGTCAAAAGAAGCATGATATGAATATTAGTGATTGAAAATCATTTTGTCTGAACCAGAGAAAGGTAGCGAGACGTGGTTCAAGGTATAGCTAGAAAAATAGGTAGGGCCATACCAAGCTGAGCCCTGTTCTATTATGTTACATAAAAAGGGAAATGATCAAAATATTTTAAGTTGGAGGACGCCGTGATAAGATTTGCATTTTGAAAAGGTCACTCTGACTTGGCTGGTGTCTGAAGATAGTTGAAAGGGAGCATACTGACTGGATAACAAGTTATAGATTTAAAAGAAAAAAAAAGTAACCTGGTACTTGACATGACCAAATACCCTATTTTATTAGAAAGAAATTAAAGTCCAAGAGATACAATAACTTTTATAATTAGTACCAGAACCTAATTTAAAAAAACAGAATTTTGATTAACTATTCTAAATATTTTTTCAATAATACTCTGACATGTGGTTATTAAGTATTAGAGCCAAAGTTGCTTAACTGTTTGTGCTCTTAGATCAGTTTCTGTCACCTTTTACTTTGCCGTTTCTTCCAGAGTTCCCGTTCATTTTCAATGCTTCTTGCTATTTTCTTCCTCCTGCCAAACAAAAATATCATCTTGTAGTTCCAAACTACAAAAACATCTGCGATACCCTAAGGTTCTTCTTGCACATTTCCAGTGATGTAGTAACTTATTGATAAACATATTATTTTTCTAATAAATTACATGTTTTCTGAGGGTAGAGACAATAATTTGATCTGTTTTCCTTTCTCTCGTTCTGATTTGATGGCTTGTATGTAAAGCTGTGTAAACAAGGATATTACTTCGAAAACCATTAATATTCTTTATGAATACATTATACTGTATTACCATATATTTCTGAAGGTTACTTTCTTTCTTTTTTTCAAAGCTTATTTATTTTTGAGAGAGAGAGAAAGAGAGAAAGTGAGCAAGGGGAGGGCAGAGAGAGGGAGACACAGAATCCAAAGCAGGTTGCAGGCCCTGAGCCGTCAGCATAGAGCCCAACATGGGGCTTGAACCCATGAACTATGAGATCATGACCTGAGCTGAAGTCAGATGCTTAACCAACTGAGCCACCCAGGTGCCCCTGAAGGTTACTTTCTAAATACAGGATTTTGTCATTAAATAATAATAAAAATATATAACCATAGTTTTATTCATGGGCATTTCACCCAGTACTAAGGCTTACATGGCCAAATTTGGCAGTCCTAGAGGGAAGAAATAGGAACTACAGATTTACCAAGTCCTTCTTGGGGTCAGAAAGATTTGCCAACATGGTTGTGTATGTAGTGACCATTTTGTAATGTTATACAGCCCCTAAAATCAGTTATTCTAAAAGCCAAAATAATTGTTTTAAAGATGAGTAAAAAAGTACTTACAGACCTACCTAAAACTCTTCAATAAATTTTCACTACACTTAAAATACAATCCAGACTCCTTACTACATATGAAGCGATCCTACATGATGAAGCCGTACTGGGGCCTCTGATCTCAGGTCCTTGTACTCTGCCTTCAGTCACTGTGCCACTATGACTTTTCTCAAGTCTTCAAATAGTACGGGGTCACCTCAGCCTGCTGGCCTGTGCACTGTTTCTTTCCTGCTCTCAAGGTTTCTTCCTACACAGCCTCCTAGGTCTCATTTCTTATCATTTAGATCTCAGCTGAAGTACAAGCCACTCAGGGAGAACTCTGACCATGTCTCCCATACCACTCAACCTCTGTCACATCACACTGCTGTATATTCTCCCCAAGACTTCTCATAATTTGATGTTTTCATATGTATGCATTTGCTTACATATAGATCTGTCTTCTATAACTACAAGTTCCATGAAAATAGGAACTGTGTCTGTCTTGATCACTATTTTATTTCTAGAGAACAGAATATCACCTGTCACTTGGAAAGTACTCAATAAATAGTTGTTAGATAAGAAAATAATTCAATGAGAGCTAAAGAAATCATGCTATTCTTTTTTTTAATGTTCATTTACTTTTGAGAGAGAAAGAAAGAGAGAGCAAGCAGGGGACGAGTAGAGAGGGAGGAAGGCACAGAATCCAAAGCAGGCTCCAGGCTCTGAGCTGTCAGCACAGAGCCCAATGCAGGAGTTGAACCTACAAACTGTGAGATCATGGCCTGAGCTGAAGTTGGATTCATAACCAACTGAGCCACCCAGGCCCTCTGAAATCATTCTAAGGCCTCTTCTGGACCACTACCTCAAAGCAGCTACAGACCTAGAGTTCCAGATCTTTCATTGATAGAATTCATGACACCTATATTACTTTTCAATTTACCATTAGACGTGTTCAGAGAGAAATATAGAGAGGTTTATGGCATTGTGTGCAAAGAAAAATCTAGGAATGCTGAATAATAACTGTTTTCCTTCAGTGAGAGTTAAATTTACACCACTATGCTTTAGAAAATTGAACTCTTTGGTAAACAATGTCTTTATAGATTTACAAAGAGCAGCTGTTAAAAATAATGTAAGCTTGTATATTATCAAGCGTAAAGGAAGAAGGGCAGAGAGTGAAACATTCAGAGAATAATTCAAACTAGCTGTTATACTAGATTAAGTTAATATATATATCTATGATTAATCAGAATAGTTAAAAAAAATGGTGACCTGAAACTGTGTCAGAAATAAAATTAATTCAGACAATCAATTCATATTATTTGAGTGATTTGGATCTTCAAATGAATCCCATACTACTCTAACTGGACAGTCACTAGACACCCTGGAAATAATCTTTATACACTGGGCTTCATTAACAGAACAATAGTAAATGTTTATATAACATTCATTATATCCCAGTTACTGTTATATGTACTTCACATATATTAACAAGTTTAGTCTTTATGAAGGTCCTTCAGAGTAACAGATTGTTCCCACTTAACAGAGAAGACTAAGTAACTTGGCCAAGATTAAATTTGTCAGAGCTAACATGTGAACATAAGCAGTCTATAGGTCCACACTCTTGATTACTGTACAATACTAGTTCTCACACAATCCTCTTCTGTCTGAAAAACAATTATGTGTGTGTCAAATAAAGTCAAACGTAGCTAATTGAGTTGAGGAATGAAGTCAGATACAATAAGTCTGAACATTGAGAAATAGAGAACTAAGGGGAATTATATAAACTTTTAAATGATTCAAAAAAAATTTATTGGATTCAAAGGATTGTCTTAGCTTAGGCTGCTATACAAAAACAATATAGGGTAGGTGGATTAGAGTCAACAGAAATTTATTTCTCACAGTTCTTTTTTTTTCTTAAATAGTTTATTGTCAAATTGGTTTCCATATAACACCCAGTGCTCATCCCAACAAGTGCCCTCTCCTATGCCCATCACCCCCCTTCCCCTCTCCTCCACCCCCATCAGCCCTCAGTTTGTTCTCAGCATTCAAGAGTCTCTCATGGTTTGCCTCCCTCCCTTTCTGCAACTATTTTTCCCCTTCTTCTACCCCATGGTCCTCCATTAGCTTCCTCCTAATCCACCTATATGTGCAAACATATGGTACCTGTCCTTCTCTGCCTGACTTATTTCGCTCAGCATAACACCACGTTCCATCCATGTTACTACACATGGCCAGATTTCATTCTTTCTCATTGCCATGTAGTATTCTATTGTATAAATATACATCTTCTTGATCCATTCGTCTGTTGATGGACACTTAGGTTCTTTCCATGTTTTGGCTATTGTTGAGAGTGCTGCTATGAACATTGGGGTCATTGTGCCCTTAGGCATCAGCACTCCTGTATCCCTTGGGTAAATCCCATTAGTGATATTGCTGGATTATAGGGGAGTTCTATTGTTAATTTTTTGAGGAACCTACATACTGTCTTCCAGAGGGGCTGCACCCGTTTACATTCCCACCAACAGTGTAGGAGGGTGCCCATTTTTCCACATCCTCACCAGCATCTGTAGTCTCCTGATTTGTTCATTTTAGCCACTCTGACTGGTGTGAGGTGGTATCTCAGTGTGGTTTTGATCTGTATATCCCTGATGAGGAAGGATGCTGAGTATCATTTCATGTGTCTGTTTTCCATCTGGACGTCCTCTTTGGAGAAATGTCTTTTCATGTCTTCTGCCCATTTCTTCACTGGATTATTTGTTTTTTGGGTGTGGAGTTTGGTGAGTTCCTTATAGATTTTGGATACTAGCCCTTTATCTGATGTGTCATTTGCAACTATCTTTTCCCATTCACTCAGTTGCCTATTAGTTTAATGGATAGTTCCCTTTGCCAGGCATAAGCTTTTAATCTTGATGAGGTCGCAGTAGTTCATTTTTGCTCTTGATTCCCTTGCCTTTGGGGATGTGTCAAGTAAAACATTGCTGC